>NW_027509192.1:23407500-23410000 GCF_051911475.1 Siphateles boraxobius
ATCTGACTTACGTGTCAAAACAGGGGAATAGTGTTTATAGTTTAGGGAAATGGGTGTGCTTTTTCATAAATGGCGTTATGGTTTTGAAATTTTAATTCAAAAGCCTGTATGTTTAAGCAATTGAGAAAAACTGTAAAAATGCTACTGTATATTTTGTGT
The DNA here is from genome assembly GCF_051911475.1 of Siphateles boraxobius. NCBI lineage: Eukaryota > Metazoa > Chordata > Actinopteri > Cypriniformes > Leuciscidae > Siphateles > Siphateles boraxobius. The sequence continues at coordinate 23,407,660 of NW_027509192.1, forward strand.
TCAACAGGAGACAGAAAGTCATAGAGGTTTGGAACGATGTGAGAATTCGGTTTTGGGTAAACCTGTCTAAAAATATACCTTTATGCTGAAGGTTGAGTTCAGATCCATGCACTGTTAGCCCCAGTCTGAAGGAATATCTTCACGGAAGAAGGAAATGTCATTTTGGCCATTTATCAAGACAAAAGGCAAAATTTAGAGGAGAAATTTAACACCCCGTGAAAGTGGATCCAATGAAACACTAGTTCATAATTTGCAACAGATTAGCCTTGTAACCTAAAGCCTCCTCGGCGTAAACATTTGAGCACAGAAGCCATCAACAACAAAAAAAAGTGTGTGTGTGACGGGCTATCTCTCCGTGCCGCTGTGAGCATGTGTCTTGACAGTCATTGCCGGGGGGCGAGGCTTGCTCTGACAGCAGCAGAGACGCTCATTTGAGGGGGAGCCGTCAGAAATGTCACACACACACACACCCCTCCCTCTGCGGATCCGTCACTGGGAGCGCGCGGACCCTCACGACTGGCTGACGGACTGACCAAAGTTTGGCGGACGGAGAGAAAACTTTCCCTGACAAGGTGACAGTTGTTGATGCATCCAGCTGTCCAGTCTGGGGGCGTCTCTGGAGAGCGAGCGGGGGGAGGGCCGTGAAGGAGAGGGTCCCTAATCACTAATTTAGTGCCAGCCATGGCATTGTGCCGGGGGGCACATACACAGGAACACAAGGCTGTGTACACACTCATGAGGGCGGACAGGACAGGGTGAACCTCCGCTCGGCTCGGCAGACGTGTCTTTTAGTGTCAGGGTCGGAGCAAAACTATTACTAACTTCCTCGGCTTGTTTCACATTTCAAAAATTCGGGGCTACGTGGCGTTTGCGTGGATCGAAAACAGGCGCTGAGACCACAGTAGACATGCCGTCAAACCATACGACTTACTTTCTAGTGTAGGACACAAAAGGAGAGGTTTAGCAGAATGTTCCTGCTGCTCTTTTCCACATACAAAGCATAATAACCAGGAGCTGTCAAACTCCAAAACAGGCACCATAAAAGTATCTTAACATGGTCCGTATGAGACCATTGAAACTAATGCCGTTTGCAAATGTGGTACAAGAAGTTTGAATATATGCACGTTTTACACTAAATGACAACTTGCATTTTGGTCTGTTTCTGAAACAAAGCTATCATATGAGCTCAGACAACTATGTAACTACCATTCAAAAGATTGTGGTCAGTAAATTCAATGTTATACAGCAAGGATGCATTCAATTAATTTAAAGTTACAGTAAAGATGTTTATAAAATTACATATATTTCTACTTCAAATAAATGCTTTTCTATTGATTTGTCCATTAATTGAAGAATCCTGAAAAATTGTATTGTGTTTTTTTACAAAAATATTTAGCTGACATTGATAATAATCATAAATATTTTTTGAGCATCAAATCATCATGTTAGAAAGATTTCTGAAGGATCATGTGACACTGAAGACTGGAGTAATGATGCTGAAAACTTTCATCACAGGAATAAATTATACTGTACTATATAATCACAAAGACAACAGTTGTTTTAGATTGTAATAATATTTCACAATATTTCAGAGGAGAGAGAAGAAGAGACATTTAAAAAATCTTACTGACCACAAGCTGTTGAATGGTAGTGTAGATATAGAAAAATATGACATATGGATGACTTTTATTCTGCTTTCATGTCATTTTTAAGTCATTTTTTGCAGGATTTCCTATGAAAAAGAGCCGCTTGGACATTTAAAGTCACACAGAAAAAATCGTTCATATGTGTTTGGAATGACGTGTGGGCAAGTAAATCGTTTCTTTAACAGGATATTGTGAAGCCCTTTGGCATGAAGGTTAAAGCGTCACACGAAGGTCCAGGAAATCATATAATGTCTCATCCTGACACACCAAACACACACAGACGTCTCGTCCACTCATAACGCCATGGCCTGGAAACGCAGGGAAGTTTCACAGCGCGCCGCCATTGTTTTGTTAGTTAATTGGTCCTGACCCTTTTTTTCCAGGCTCTTCGTCTCTTTAGCGAGATGGCTGTGTAGATCACCGCTCGGCTTATCTAATTTCATTAATGTGATCTCCTGTCCATTGGCTGACAGCTTAATGGTCATTATTTGTGGTTCCCTTCAAATAAAGCTCAGACTGTAAATTGCAGTCTGTGGCAATTGGGATCTAAGTGCCACCCTGCATTACTATATAATATCTATTCCTTTAATTAACTGAAAGCCACACTGACATTTATTGGATTGCAAGTTACTTGTTAATGGCAATAAATTGCATGGAGGAAAAAAATATCATTGCTTATTTTACATCAATAATTT
>NW_027509192.1:23415000-23442500 GCF_051911475.1 Siphateles boraxobius
GTCCTAACAACCACCCAGAACAACTTTGTAACCATTCTAAAACCACTTAGATCCCCTTAGCAACGCCATAGCAACTGACCTCTTGTGGTAATGTTCAGTTCTGTTGACTTTTATAGTGACATTCAGTTTAGCTTCCTTTGGTTCCTGTTTCTCCACTCTGTTTAGTTTCAGTTTCCTAGATTTGTTTACAATAGTTTTCACTTGTGTTCTTTCAGTTTCCTTTGTATACCCTTGTATATGTAAAGCCCTGAATTTTCTGTTTTGGAGTTTGTTTCTCGTGAATCTTTAAATGTATGTAAAAGAGTGGTTTCCTTTAATTATTGATGTCTCCAGCAATTTCCTGAGTGTGAATAAAGACTGTTTGTGATCTGAAACTCATTCGTCTTTGTGTGTGCTACTAACCAGGATAATACGATCATTTTGGCCAAGAGTTTTGTACAGGCTTCATTAATGTGAAGAAATTACTGGGCTGTAGTGCTTGAATCTGATTGGTTGATGAACAATATAAGGTGTGCAGGTATTTTCAGGGAAACGCACGGATAAAGTAGTTCCAGCAGATCGTGACCACATTACAGCTCCATATCACTTCGCCACATGATTTCAGTTATTTCAAAGGTCTTTACAGCCGACAACAGCAAAAGAACCAAAACCCACAATGGCATGGACCAAGAAAATAAATATAGTAAACAATAGGATAAAAAAGACAAATTATTTCCATGTTTTTGCCGCAGAATTACGTTTTATTATGTACGGAAAGCACATACTCTCTTTGCTCTACCGATTTTATCAGTTACATTAGGAACTTAAAAGCTACAAGACATTTCTCATTAACAAGGAAATAACACTGTTCTTGAAGCAGATAAACTTACACTTTCACTATAAGTAGAGACGCTGGTGCCGAACACTGTTGAGAGACACACATATTATCGGGTGGTGATGGCGCAGTGGATAAGACACATGCCTTTGGTGTGAGAGACCCGGGTTCGAATCCACTGAGACACCAATGTGTCCCTGAGCAAGCAACTTTACCCCTAGTTGCTCCAGAGGCGTGCGACCTCTGACATATCTAGCAATTGTAAGTCGCTTTGGATAAAAGCGTCAGCTAAGTGAATAAATGTAAATGTACATACTGAGGTAATTCACACACACTTAATATCTCTCTCTCTCTCTCTAACTGCATTAGTCTCCTATCAGTGTCTCAAGTCTCCATTATTAGCTGTAAAATGAAGTCTTCGAATTAGCAATGGAGGCGCAGGATGAGATGCATAAGAAATGACATCATCTGAACAATGTCTTCAGGTTTTAACTATAAGCGGAATACTTGACTAGAAGTAATTATTAGAAAATAATGCATGTAATGGCCACTCTGTGTTGCGCCTGCATTCAAATCTCAGGTGTGCATTATTTTCTAATAATTCAGTCAATTATTCCTTACGCTATTTCCAATATAAATTCGCAAAGCTTAAATAGCGCTGCTTTACGGTCAGTATGGTCAGTGTGTGTTGTGGAATGTGAGTTCAAAGTTCATGCCTGTGCTTTAATTAATGCTTATTAACTGTTTATTCCGGCTGGGTGATTGGGCAATATTTGGTCCCAACATTTGTTAAGGTAATTTAATATAAAGCTCGTTAAGTGCTATTTAAGAAAATGTTTTATAATATTTCAAATGTATTCATTTGTTTGTTTGAATGGTTGATTGTTGAAAAGTTTATAATCACTGATTACGGGTCAAGATTTGTGCCAGTCAATTTTTCCGTCTGGTTAAGCTAATCCTGTTAAACCTGTATAGTGTGACTTTAGGGTCAGGATGGTCAGTGTGTGATGTGGAACGGGAGGTCAGAGGTCAGCCTTGTGCTTATTAACCGTGTTTCCCGCTGGCTCGTCTGCAGTATTTGGGCTCCTGTAGAGACTGGCAGTGAGAGCCGTGTCATACTGACCCTAACAGCGTCGTATATTGGCTTAATTGTCAGTTTGAATGTGTGCTGTTTATTTAATTAGATCTAGAAGAATCCCAGAGTCTGTCAGTCCTGCTGGTTCCTGCTGTGCATATTGAAAGGAATCGCCATGGTTAGTTATGAGTAATATATCAGCATATGACTATTTGTCTGGTATTTTATGAAGTTTGCATCATTTATTGTTATTTTCCTGTTTGATTGTTTGTTTGTTTTTTGTTTTGTTTTTTTCAATCTGTATTGTATAATGTGCTATAAAGGTGACTTAACTAAAACAAACGTAACTCTTTATTATAATTGAACAATTCTATTTAATATATTTCATATAAAATACAAATATTGTCTGTAGATAGATAGATAGATAGATAGATAGATAGATAGATAGATAGATAGATAGATAGATAGATAGATAGATAGATAGATAGATAGATAGATAGATAGATAGATAGATAGATAGATAGATTGATTGATAGATTGATTGATAGATTTTGTGACATCTGTATTAATTTTCTACTCAAAATGACTCATTAATACTCAGAAACGATCTATCGAATACCATCGTTGTGTATTGTGTATAAGTATCGAGGTCTCTGTGTTCAGGTGCCATGTTACTTGATACAGTATGGAAACTACACCATATCTATTATGTTATTTACTTAGATGTTTTTAAGTAAAGCAGACACTTTAAAAGTGTTGTTTAATCCAGTGTTATATTGTTTGAATAAAAAGTTAATTTAGTTAAATTAACTTAACTTATAGATGTTATTTAATACTATAGGCTATGTGAAATTAAATGAATGAAATATAATTAAGTAATATTTACTTAATTACTTCAATTAAATGTTAAGTGTCAATTAAATGCCAAATGAAAGTTAAATTCTACAGTAAGTAGATTCTACTGACCAGTTCTAGACCAGATTTCTATCATTCTGCTACTTTTCTGAAATCTTAGTAACATGTTGTACAGAGCAGTAGCAGTAAAATGTACTTTTAATGTGTTAGTGCAAATCGTTACAAGGATTTTATCAAGTAAATACAAAGGTTTTTTTCAGTGTATATTTCTTTATTTTTAACATGTTTTAATTTAATTCTTGTTCAAAAAAAATATTATAAGCTTTCAAAAAACATTTGATCAAAACATTAGGCGTTATAGCTGTAACTATATTGTATATTGTGACACAGCTGGAACGCTGCATTAACCAATCAGCATCTAGAATATTCAGAAGATTTCCTGAGGTACGAGTCATGTCGTGTTCCTCATTTCTGGCTTCTTCGATAAACAGCTTTGGCTGATCTCGATCCTGTCAGCTAAAGGCGATTCTTGCGTGAAAATCAGCTTTGCGGATTCTGTTATTTTAAATAATCAAGCCTCATCCCTTACCTTTAGATAATATTTGCTTTGCCTTTTTTCCACCACCAAATCTTATTAGCCATCTGGGATCCGTTTTTACACCACAATCAATTTCAATGAGCGGAAATTAGATGAGAGCTTTATGTATTTGACAAATAGATAATTGGCCTTACTTAACCCTGACCTTAAAGTGCCACTTTGTCAGAGTATAATCTGCTCAGAATTATTGAAGCATTCAATTAACCAGATTAAATGACACAAGCCTGCAAACAGACAGCATGTCTCTCTCTCTCTCTCTCTCTCTCTCTCTCTCTCTCTCTCTCGCTTTAATTATCTGATGGTGTTTGTTGTGGAGATGTTTAATGGGACTTTGCTGTATTGTATGGATCAATCCCTCCACCTACGGTGTGGCTCTGTTCCAGAATCTGAATTTAAGTGCTCTACATAGGCGGCAACTTTGTGTGTCATAAATGCAACGCTCTTCACATGAAGCAAACAAGATTCGACTCAGTAGAGATTTCTAAAAGCTAACAGATATAGTTTAGTATCATTGATGTAGGCTACTATTACAGTTTTTGTTTGGAATTTGCAATTACATTTTATTTTTATATTTTCTGTTTTCATAAGTTTTACTATTTTTTGTTCAGTTTTAACAAATGTTTTTTTAAATGTCCACATTGTTTTTAATTAAGTTTTAGTTATTTTATTTTTTATTTTTAGTTATTTTCATACTTCAACTTTAACCCTGATATATTATATTTGTTAAGCTTTTCAGTATGGAATGACTTATATTATAATCAACAGTTGGTCCCACATAATAATTGTTAGGTACGATGTATTGCTACTTTTTTCTATTTATCCTAACCATTTAACAAACATATATTAATTACAGTACTTCATTGAGCTAATTTCTGCCTTAAATTAATACATTGTTTAGATAAATACATTTTTAGCTAACTGTGTGATTTTTGTATGTACATTTCTGAAATAACATGGATACAGTGACATGTGATAACAGATCACTCTAAATTGTAGGCTAATGTAGACTTGTGCATTTTCTGTAAAGCTGATTTGGAACAATATGTAGGCCATAGTGTAAGGAATTACCTTTGTGCCAATAATAATGAACGTAACTTTTCAAGAAACGAATGCAAATATAAATTGAAACTGAAGAAAATATGTCAAACTGAAGAATAAAAAAACATTGGCAATTTTTTGTTTAGGCCTACTTCATTTTTAATACACAGCATGTTTTGCTAACTTTTTTCACATCTTTCTCTCGCTGATCTGAGCTTATAAATGCACTCCCATAGTTTTCATTTATGCTTCTGAAGTTTTCGCTTACAGGGAGCCTGAGTTTTTGTTCGCCATTCTGGCACATATCTCTCGGGGGGCGGGGCTAGCAGCAGAGTGTTCTCATTTGCTACTGAGTTTTTGATTGACAGCTTCTTGACCTGGAAGTGAAGACGTCAGTGTTGTGTTTACATGTGTGGATGTAAGCGTCTTTAAGCACAGCTTTCTATTTCATTTTAGTGATATTAAGTTATGAGTTTTTTTTTTTAAATTTGGCATTTATCTGCTGTTACTACTGTGTCGACAGAAGTTTTTAGTAGCGCAAGAGATCTACAGTCTATGCAGGTGTAATTGTACATTAAAATACTGTATATAATACTGAAAATATTGTATAGTGTCCAATGTTTTAGGAGAATATTTGTTTATTCCTGATGATTCTTCTGCATTTTAGGCTCTGATTAGGTTGAGGTATACAATTAAAAAAGAATACTAATATACGTGTGTGATATATTCACCCGTCAAGAAAGTCTCACTTCAACCAGGGAATCAGGGCTGACCATCACACTACTCATGTTAGCATATGCATTTACAACATCACAACTAATGCTCACTTAATAAAGAGGAATTTAAACTGTATGAAAACTACAATTGTGGCTTTCTGTCAGATGATAATTTTACGTATTTAGTTATTTATAAAAAACTAAAACTTCAGAAGCATAAATGAAGTCTGGAAGTACATTTGTAAATTCAGATTAGCCAAAGAAAGATGTGAAAATAGTTAACAAAACATGCAGTGTATTAAACACGAAGCTAAACATTTTCCTGCGTTTTTTATTTTTTATTTTATTTTTTTTAGTTGCACAGATATTTTATTCAGTTTCAATTTATTAGTTAGTTTTATTAAAAATTAGTTTTAGTTAGTTAGTTTAGTTTCATTAGTTTCTTAAAAAAAAAGCTGCGTTCATTATTATTGGCACAAAGGTAATTCCATAAAAAGCGCTATACAAATAAATGTGAATTGAATTATTGCAAAACTCTTGTGCTGTTATTGAAGTGTGATATGAGTAAGGTTAGGACAGGTTTGCTGGTATGGTTAAGTTTATGAGTGGGTTAAGGTGTAAGGGAAGGTCAACAGGCAACAGGCATATTATAATTATGTATAATATAATATTGCTGTTTGAAGCTTTTTTTCCCTGAGCTTGGTGCAGTGCGTTATGGGATAGGGTTCTGAGAAGTAAATCAGCATAACAAAAATGTCAGTAAATATTGTATAATTAAAATTGTATATATTAATAATTCTAAATATTATAACTGCAAACTCAATTGAAAATGCAAAGCAATGCATGCGGCCTACCTTTTGAAGCATCTATCATGTTTTGCGTACACTTATGGTGTCGTAAAGGCTGCCTACATAGGCAGCTTACTAAGATTTATAACAGTTCCTGTGTGTGCGTGCGTGTGTGTGTGTGTGTGTGTGTGTGTGTGTGTGTGTGTGTGTGTGTGTGTGTGTGTGTGTGTGTGTGTGTGTGTGTGTGTGTGTGTGTGTGTGTGTGTGTGTGTGTCTTAACCTGAAGATGTCAGATCTTAATGAAGTGCCTTGGTGAGCCATATCAAAAGGGCTTTCCCACACACACACACACGCACGAGCGGAGTATCATGCTGATAAGTGGTGACGCGGGTGGGATCAACGCGGGGGCTGATGTGGTTTGACAGATGGGCTCTGTGGTGCCTGTGTATTGAGGACTCTCTAATCGATTAGTTTTAGTTAAGTGCACTCTCAGACGATTGTGTGTGTCTTTAACGTTCCCCTCCGCAACACCGACAGCCTCCACCTGTTTGTGCAGGGGATATCTATTACCCCAAATGATCAAATCTCAGCGGCTCTTATTCTGCCTCTCTACAGTGTATGACACTCACTTCAATTACAGGACAGAGAATCCAGTAGACAATGTGTTTTGGGCACAGCACATTTTTAGAGGATGCTGTTTGTAGGAGAATGAGAAAAGAGACTTGGTTATTACTCGTGTGTTTCTCTCCCTCAGCGTTCCCAGGGGCAGTTATTATGGTCAGTACCTGTGGGCATGGCTCTTCGTGGCACACACTGTGTTTCTCTCCAGGGCTCATTATTACAGCATGGCCACTGGCCCCAGGAGGGGATCGGCTCTCTCGCTCTCTTCATGGGCTCTGGACACACACCACTCCCTGCGGTAGCAGCAATGCTACCCTTAAACTTACACCGGACTGTTGCTGAAATCTGCTCATTCCCCATAATCCCCTGCTTTCCAGCTTGTACAAACGTATAATGCTTTATTTAAAGGTGATGTGTGCAGTTTTTCGATGTTAAAATACTTTCTCCTATCCCAGCTTAAAATGCAGGGAAAATGTATTTAAGCCATTTGTAGGTTGATTTCTCCTGAAAAAGTAAACACTAGAACTGTGTGGCACGTTTGTTTGAGCGGCCAGCGTTTGGAGCAGGACCAGCTGTGTGGAAAACCCATTTGAAAAATACTGGTGCACGATTTACTTTGAAACAAATTTCACATTTAGAAATCGCTATTGACTGCAAGTAACACTTTTAAATAAACACAATTTATTGACAATTTTGATGTAGAAAGAGTTTCCTTTCTTGTGAAACACTCTAATAATCATAAAGTAAAAAAAAAAAAATACAGTTTATTTTACCTATATATGTCAGGTGTAGGGTACATTTACATGACAATGATGTAACAGAAATGTTTTTCCTTTGATGCTGTAAAAAATGCTGTATTCTGCTGCCAGGCCAGTAGATGGCGATGTCAGAGTTAGAATTAGTTATTTGAATTAGTTTCTGTCTAATGTAACTAAGAATATTAGTTATAGTTAGAGTTATATAAGAATTTGGCGTATGTAAATAATGCATCTCTGCTGGTCGTAGTAGTGGTGCAGTTAATCTACACTTTGCTGCAGAAGTGTAAATTAACTCAGTAACTTGAACAGCACAAATGCAGTCCTGTAGTCCTGTTTTGGTTGTCAAGTACTCATGCGGTTTCCATGTAAACGGCTCCTTATTGTAGTAGTAAACACCCCTCATCGTTTTTTTTATCTAATGGGCATGATATTCCAAATAAAGGTTGTGTCTGTAAATATCTAGTTCAACTATGAAACTCTAGATTGTGCAGGCTGTCCTTTCCATATCTGATAGCAATCACATGATTTCCTACACGGCACAAACTGATTAGCTTCAGCAGATTCTGCAGCTAATGAGATTGCTTGCTCAACATTTGAATAGTCTGGTTCAGTGATCTTGGTTCTTCTGAACCCCTCCACATCCCCCAGCTCCACCTGCCTATATCTGCTATGGGATTTATGTATGTCTAATTATGCAGCAGCATATTGAGCATCTTACATGCTCACAGACAGTATCTATTAGCAATAGCAAGTCCAATAGCAGCAGCTGTGTAGCAGATCTAGTCCACCAAGTGCATTTACTTGGTCATATCCATTTTCATGCTAAAATTATTCAGAGAGTTCAATTCATGATTGAAATATATTTACTTGCTCTGCCTCTGAAAAGACTTATATCACTATTCCTATTTTTTTAAATTACTTTTTGCCTTTATTTAGAGGTCAGTTTCAGACTGTAGAGGAAATTAAGCTGGGATTCAAACTTGGTCGCCCAGGGTGCAACAGCACAGTGTGTCGGATTTCTATTGGCTCCAACAAGCACTCCTATTGTTTTAACCCAACCTTTTTTTAACCTCCAAACACTTGTTATAATCACCTTATTCTTAATGTAAGACTGTGAGTGGCCAATTTGAACCTATGTGTGCAAGGTTTTCATTGTCAGATGCTTTTTTTAAGCTGTACAAAAACCAACACAGGCTCATTGGAAACACATCCCTGTGGAGACATTTCTGCTAAAATTATATTGCTTCTTGCACAAGAGTGAGCAACGCACATAGTTTTATCTTAAACAGATGAACGTCAATGTGGCAGTGTTTTATTACCTTGGTTGTATTATGTATTGCAGTAATATGGAAATGAAATGTCCAGTTCGGTGCTAAAATGTTAGAATAATGTATAGCACCTACACTTAAACCAACCATAAACCTACTGTAACAGATAGTGTTAACAAAATAGTGAAGTTATCTGAAATTTACATCTGACTCATACGTCTGACTCTTTTTCACATAGAATATTGTTACATGGGCAGATTATCGATTCGATTATCGATCAACGTATTTTTGTGTGGTTACTTGCCCGATTCTTTGTTGTGACCTCATATCATGTGATTTGCATCACATAATCAGCTCCATACGTATCTATTTTCCGTATGTAGTAAACTTGCTGGGTAAAACATGAGTCACGATAAAAAGAGCTCAAAGACTTGTAGTAGTTAAAATGGGATTGTTTCTTCAAAAAGAATGCATTTTTATATATTTGTATGCATTATATTTTATCTCAAAAGGGAGATAAAAATGCATTTTCTGAAGAAACAATCCCATTTTAGCTACTACAAGTCTTTGAGCTCTTTTTGAGCTCAAAGCGCCTCCCGAGCCGAGTCCCTGTGTACCACCTCGCTGCCCCACCCCGGGTACATCTGTGGTCCCGTTGGTCCCGCTTGCACGGTGTCTGGGAGCCTGGCTAGCGCTTCCCAGCCCATCTCGCTGGCTCCTCCATACCATCAGACTCGCTATGCGATTCAGTTCGCCCGGCGTCCACCCAAGTACGATCGGAACTCCGCACAGAGGTGAAGTGGATGCCCCTGTCTTGCAGGCAGAGATCGATGTCCGACTGGCGAAGGACTCGTTTGAGCCAGTCCCTCCAGCCGATATGAAGACAGGGTTCTACAGCCCCTACTTTATTGTAACCAAAAAAGGTGGTGGGTTACGGCCAATCTTGGACCTGCGAACCTTGAATCGGGCCCTGCACGATCTCCTTTTCAAGATTCTGACGCAGAAACGCATTTTCTAATGCATCCGTCCCCAAGATTGGTTTGCAGCGATCGACCTGAAGGACGCGTACTTTCATGTTTCGATTCTCCCTCCACACAGACCATTCCTACGCTTTGCGTTCGAGGTAACCTTCTGCTTAGAAGAGTACTTTCTGCCCAACAATGCGGTCAGGCCAGGAGGCTCAAGCGGAGCGGTGGAAGGGCTCCCCATGGTAGATATCCCCATTTGTAACTACGTACATCATAGTGAACTGACGAAGGGGAACGTCTCGGTAACGTATGGATGGATCTCGGTAAACAAGGATGGTGCAATTATCGCATGGCAATGTGCATTGGCTCGTTTAGTTACACTCGAAGTAGATAGGCTCTCGAGCCAGATGCCCATTCGTCAGTAATGACGTAAGCCTCCGTTCCCTCCTCGGGGAACGAGAGTTACCACACATAACCGAGACAATTCATTAAAACCTATAGGCTGACTGAGGTAAAAAAAAAATACATTTGAATTCATAGTGTTGCTATTATGACATATCCTCAATTTAAAAATGGGCAAATAAATATCTATATATTTGTATAGTCTTATTTAAAAGGGACCAATTATGCCCCTTTTTACAAGATGTAATATAAGTCTCAGGTTTCCCCGTGTCTGTGAAATTTCAGCTCAAAATACCCCACAGTTCATTTATTATACCATGTCCCAAATGCCCCTTGTTTCGGTGGAAGCAAAACAAGCTGTTTTCGTGTATCTGTAAATGCAAATGAGCTGCTGCTCCGCCCCCATTTCCAGAAGAGGGTGGAGCCTTTCGCTTCAGATACTCCAGCAACAACAAAACAGGAGAAACAGTATGAGATAATTTTCTCAGAAGGCATTTTGTGTTCATTGATTCAGCCAATAACAGAACATTTAAATTATCACGTAGCTGAGACGTTCTTGTGTTACCACTAGCTGCTTTACTGAGGATATAAACTTGGCAGACTGTATACATCTCACTCTGGCGAGGAGCTAAGGTAATAGGGCAGATTCTGTCGCCAGTTGTGGGCGGGGCCTGTTACAGTTTGACATCATAATGTTTAAAAAACAAATCTGAACGACTCATTTTGAGACATTGTTTATGATTTATGGGAAATATGGAAAGGAGTGGTTGTGTACATACTAGCAAGACACATTTATGTTCAAACACCATGTAAAAGGGAATAATAGGTCCCTTTTAAGTCGTACAATAAATATATCTTTCAGGTGAATATCTTTTACTAGGATTCTGCTTTGTATCTTATTCAATTATTCAACTAAATTGTAAAAAAAAAAAAAAAAAAAAACATTTGAATTAGAATAGTTAATTTAGTGTTTTATAGTAATGACAATTTAAACATATATATATATAAATATGTATAAGAATGAAACCCAGCTAGAATCCAAAATTATTCAATACAAAATTATTCAATGATTATTTTTATTAACCATTTTTTATATCTACTTATTCAATATTTATATTTATTTATTCAAAACATATTTATATTTTACCATAATACTGGGGTAAGATGGTCTATTTGAATATTTTTGTGTTATGACAACTAAGTGAGCAAAGGTTTATTTCCCTTAATAACACATTGACTGATGCATCATCATCCTGCACATGCTAAACTTATGCCTAAATATGTATACATTTAAAAGTAATTGTACATTGTTCTTAATGCGCGCATCATCCCCTACCCTAAAGTCTCAGTCAGTGCAAAGACTTGAGGAAGCAAGGTTGGATTCTGTGGGGAATATTGCATGATACAATTAATATGTAACTTTACTTTTTATAAATAATTATTAGAGGGGTGCCTTTTTTCACTTGAGCCCTCCAAATTGTCTGTACACGGCCCAAAAGTGTTGCTCTGACCTGTGAGTCTTGCCTTACTCTATGATGATGGGAGAATGGTTGACTACAATATATATCAAAGAAAACAAGGGATCAATAACCTGTTCCCTTTCATTGTCGCTACGAGTTCCGTCGTGATGACGAATGGGGTTTCGCTTAGAAAGCCTATCAACTTCGATTATACAAAACGAACCAATGGCAAAGAAATGCCATGGGTCTGCGGAATTTGCATGGCGCAACTCCGCCCCACCTCGTGGGTATAAAAGGAGGACGCCGGCAACATGCAGATATGTTTTCGCTTCGTAGCCAAACGATTCTCTTCACTCCACAAGCCATCTCTGATCAACTGTCAGCTACGAGACGAGCGACTCTCCGGTGTCGACTCTCTGGAGCTCTTGCGGCTTCAGCCCCTCCCTGGAGAATGGCGACTCCATCCCCAGTCGGATCAGCTGATTTGGGACCAGTTCGGTGACGCACAGGTAGACCTGTTTGCCTCCCACGACTCGACCCATTGCGCCCTGTTTTACTCCCTGACCGAGGGCACGCTCGGCACGGATGGCCTGGCGCACAGCTGGCCGCGGGGCCTCCGCAAATATGCGTTTCCCCCAGTGAGCCTTCTTGCACAGACCCTGTGCAAGATCAGGGAGGACGAGGAGCAGGTCATTTTGGTCGCACGTCACTGGCCCACACAGACCTGGTTCTCCGAACTTGTGCTCCTCGCGACAGCACCTCCCTGGCCTATTCCTCTGAGGAAGGACCTCCTTTCTCAGGGACGGGGCACCCTGTGGCACCCTCGTCCCGATCTTTGGAACCTCCACGTGTGGCTCCTGGACGGGACGAGGCAGGTTTGAGTACCTTACCACCAGCGGTGGTGGCTACCATCACTTCCGCTAGAGCATCGTCCACTAGACATGTCTACGCGTTGAAGTGAAACCTCTTCGTCAACTGGTGCTCTTCTCAACGAGAAGACCCCCGGAGATGCCCGATTAGTGTCGTTTTTTTCTTTCCTGCAAGATGGGTTGGAACGAAGGCTGTCTCCCTCCACCCTAAAAGTATATGTTGCCGCTATTGCCGCACATCATGACGCAGTCGAGGGTAAGTCCGTAGGAAAGCACGACCTGATCGTCAGGTTCCTGAGGGGAGCGAGGAGACTGAATCCTCCTCGTCCTCCTCTCGTTCCCGCTTGGGACCTCTCAGTGGTGCTAACTGCCCTGCAGAGGGCTCCTTTTGAGCCTCTGCAATCAGTGGTGCTTAAGCATGAAGACAGCGCTCCTGGTTGCATTGGCCTCCATCAAGAGGGTAGGGGACCTGCACGCATTCTCCGTTGATGAAGCGTGCCTGGAATTTGAGCAGGCCTACTTTCACGTGATCCTGAGACCCGGCCCGGATATGTGCCCAAAGTTCCCACCACTCCCTTTCGAGATCAGGTGGTGAACCTGCAAGCGCTGCCCCTGGAGGAGGCAGACCCAGCCTTGGCACTGCTCTGTCCAGTACGTGCTCTCTGCACCTATGTAGACAGAAGGCAGTGTTTCAGGACCTCAGACCAGCTCTTTGTCTGTTATGTTGGGAAGCTGAAGGGAAAGGCTCTCTCCAAGCAAAGGTTGTCTCACTGGATAGTGCACGCCATTTCTTTGGCATACCAGCAGCAAGGTCGACCATGCCCCCTTGATGTGACAGCCCACTCCACCTGGAGTGTGGCTTCCTCTTGGTCTCTAGCGCATGGCGCCTCGCTAACAGACATCTGCAGAGCTGCAGGCTGTGCGACACCCAACACATTCACCAGATTCTACAATCTCCGAGTGCAGCCAGCAGTCCCACTCGCTTCAACCAACCAGTACTAGGACCCGCTCAGGTGTCTTCGCTTGCTCGCCATTCCACGCCAGTGTCTATTGCCTGGGCGTTGGCTAGGTGCCTTCCGTGTGCATGGTCCTCCCTCTGGGCAACCCCCACATGTGTATTTTGACTGTAAGCTTCTCTGAGCATGTGTCTTTCCCTTGGCGAGCCACCTTGCCACCCCTGGGGTTGAAATATTCCACCCCAGTGTTCTCCATATGTATCCCACCGGGTCATATGTTATTCTGTAAGGTGTTGCCGGCGTCCTCCTTTTATACCCACGAGGTGGGGGGGAGTTGCGCCATGCAAATTCCGCAGACCCATGGCATTTCTTTGCCATTGGCTCGTTTTGTATACTCGAAGTTGATAAGCTTTCTAAGCGAAACCCCATTCATCGTCACGACGGAACGTCTCCGTTCCCTACTCAGGGAACAAGGGTTACATATGTAACCGAGACGTTTTCTGCTGTATTAATGGGCAGTGATTGGATTAAGCCACTCTTTGGATGAGCTCAAAGAGTATAATTATGTCTTTTTAATTGAGTAAAAACACTATATATTAGATATTTACTGAACAGTATGCACCTATTGGCTTGCAACTGGTTAACCAGTTCATCTATTCAAGCACATTAAATTGCTGTTATTGACTACATTTTAGTATCTTTTCATACCTTTTATGAATTATCCATGTTGGCTGCTGATATGCTTGCAGGAACTCATAACTGTATCTGCTGTTTGTTTGAGAACAGTCCATTAAATGAACCATGGAGGGCTTTTCCTGAATGGGGTGTGCATTAGCAATGAGCAAAACCAGGTGGTAAACTTCTCTAGCTTTAATTAAAATCCCTCAATTCCAGCGTTTGAACCCCAGGCTGTATTTCACAGGCAGTCCGGAAGCTTCTTTGCTTGGCTCTGATGCATGGCCCCCTGTTGACACGCACTAATTTTGATATATACGAGCGGATGAATCTCTAATTACGTTTTGGCATCGACTGTGAAGTTACTTAGCATTGCACTTAATTATTTTTATACCGATGCTTTAACAGTAAAGTACTGTTGTGTAAATTAGGGTAATCCTCACTTCTTCTTTTTTTACTCATTGAAACCCATTGATAAAAATGATTATCTTATTGTTCATGTTATTTTTTAATATTAATAATTAATACTATATATATATATATATATATATATATATATATATATATATATATATTATTGTATTAATTATTTATATTTTAAAAAATAATATTTTCTTGATAGTGTCTGTCCACTTTCTCTTTCACTATGTGCTTACAGGACCTGTGAGATATACTTTCTTGGTTATTATATTCTTAGTTATATTTAATGGTTATTTACAGGCCAATAATGTTTTAATGGCAGAGCTGATTGGTCGCTCATGCCGTGCAGGTCCCCTGAGAGGTCAGTGGAGTTCACGTGTCGTGTCATTTCCTGTGAACTCACTCTGTATGGAGCCTCTCGTCGCTCATCAACACAAACACACACACACAAACACACAAACACACACACCCACAGCTATGACTATAGCTCAACTGAGATACAGTTTAATTGTTCCTAATTAAAGTTGTACATGAATTGCCTGTAATTAAACATGTGCACAGTTCATTAGTGCTCCCTAAAACAAAAGGGCTTCATTTTTATGTGTGTATAATTGTCATGCAAATGAATCCGTGTTGCTCTATAGGGTATCGGCCTTTCCCTAAGGCCTTAGTTAGAGAGGTATACCTGTTCTGCACTGTAATATCTCTTTTCTCATTACAATGAATTGCAATTTAAATGTTATTCTTTTTTTATTTAATTTATTTTTTAGATTGTGGTATTCTGCTGCTTTTTCAAAGCAAGTACAAATAAATAGTTGTCAGCCAGTTAAATTCCACACTCGGTTATGACTTACACTTACATTAATTCTCTTATATTGCATTCTTTACACTGAAAATTCCAGGGAAGGTGGAGTTCACCAAAATAAAACAAAATATCACAATTTTACCAGCATGTCCAATTATATTTTAAAATACAAGACAACAATTACTGTTTAACAAAAACAATTACGTATATTATTTAAATGGATCAATACAGTATGTGTAAGAAGAACTGTAAAATAGTCAATAAAGGAAAACGACTCATGATTTTCAAACTAATGAAATCTCAAAGGTTTTTTTAAGGATAACCAATTAAGCATGATAGGTGCCAATGAAAAATAATCATATCCAGCCATCTCTGTTGTCTTAAAGAACAGCTCAGAAAGCGGGAAAGCCTGGGAAAACTGCTTACTGCCATCTTGCAGAAAATTACACACAAAGAAAGGGTAGACTCTCTGAAGGATTAACACTTAATTACGGCTTAATTAGCATAATTATGCATGCTAATAGCATCTCAAATGGATAGCGGTTGTCGAGAGGATTGAACCATCTGTAATTGTAGGGGATTAATACATCATTTTTTATTTCCAGCATCATTGTAACTCTCTTCCTCCTGCAAGTACCTCTCATTAATCAATTTCACTTATATTGCGTTTAAATTTTGGTGCCTTTTTTCAGAATACATCATTAGGGTCATCCCTGTGCAGCTATGAGACAAGACTAATGAGATCTCAGAAGGATCCTTATAACTGAACAAAAGCAAAGAACAGGTGAACCCTCTTCAGAGTGAATTAAGATGTGATTTGAACTGAACATGCTTTGGGATGAACTGGGAGTGGAAGAATTAACCTGGAGTATAGAGATCAACTGGGAGCTTTAATGGTTTCACCTGGGAGTGTCGAGGGGGAACCGGCAGTGTAGACATTAACAGAGGGCAGAATCTGCAAACAGTTGAAGGAGAGTGTAAGAAATAACCAGGAGTGTGGATCAACTGGGAGTCTTGAGGTTGAACTGGGAGTAAAGAGATTAACTGGCAATATAATACTGTGTTAATACTGGACACAGTGCGGCGCAAGGGAAAAAAAAAACAGTAGAACCCATTATAAGCAGTACCAGTAAACTTTGCCTTGTTGTATTTATATTTATGACTTACTCCACACGCCTGTGCTACTTTTGACATGGAGGACAAATGGATATGCAACGGTCACTTTGACATGTCCAATGGAGACAGCCAAGCAGTTGAAGCACAATGCAGTACGACAGTGTTTGTGCCCGGTATAGGCACGGTGTAAGGGTGAAAATTGTGGAGATTAAAAGTCCCAATATACTTCAAGCAAAATAAAAAAACAAACGGGTGTGATATTATTGCAAACAAAATTTTGTTGATTTGAAGTTTGTTTCTGTAGTTTTGAAAGAGTTAGCCAGTGCAAATATTCCAGAAAATGTTGTGCCGGCTGTTTAACACCTTCACACTACTATTGGTCCATGACAATTAATATAATAACTGCTCTTTTCTCACCACTCATAATTAAATACTCTTCTAAGAAACACTCGTGGAGGCAGACGACGTCGCATATTCACAAGCAGTATACTGTGCGCAGCTATGTATTTATTTTGTAACTTCTGGTTTTGCTGGAGTAAGGAACGAAAAACTTTGCCAAGAGTATAATCGGGACCATAAGTTGGAGTGTGGAAAGTAAACTGGCAGTAAAGAGATTTAATACAATGTGATGGAAAATAGGGTGTATAGAGATTAGCTTGCAGTTGGAGGCTCAATTTGGAGAATACAGATTATCTTGTGGAGGGTGAACTGTGAATGTAGAGATTAACTGCAACTGTAGAAGGTAATCTAAAGATTATATGGGATTGTAGAAGCTAAATTTAAAGTGAACTGTAGGAGATAAACTGGGAATGTAGAGATTAACTAGAAGCGCAGAAGATAAAATGTGAATGTACAGATTAACTGGAAGTGTACAAGATAAACTGGGAATGTACAGATTAATTAGAAGCACCGAAGATAAACTAGGATTGTTCAGATTAACTAGAAGCGCAGAAAATGAACTGGGAATGTACAGATTAACTGGACATGTAGATAATGAACTGGGAGTGTACAGACTAACTAGAAGTGCAGAAAATAAACTGGGAATGTAGAGACAAACTAGAAGTGCAGAAAATAAACTGGGAATGTCCAGATTAACTGTACATGTAGAAAAAGAACTAGGAGTTACAGATTACCTAGAAGTTCAGATAATAAACTGGGAATGTAGAGACTAACTAGAAGTGCAGATAATAAACTGGGGAATGTACAGATTACCTAGAAGTACAGATAATAAACTGGCAGTGTACAGACTAACTAGAAGTGCAGAAAATAAACTGGGAATGTAGAGACTAACTGGAAGTGCAGATAATAAACTGGGGAATGTACAGATTAACTGGACGTGTAGAAAATAAACTGGGAATGTACAGATTACCTAGAAGCGCAGCAAATAAACTTGGAATGTCCATATTAACTGGACGTGTAGAAAATAAACTGGGAATGTACAGATTAACTAAAAGTGCAGAAAATAAACTGGGAATGTACAGATTACCTAGAAGCGCAGCAAATAAACTTGGAATGTCCAGATTAACTGGACGTGTAGAAAATAAACTGGGAATGTACAGATTAACTAAAAGTACAGAAGATAAACTGGGAATGTACAGATTAACTAGAAGTGCAGAAGATAAACTAGGAATGAACCGATTAACTGGTAGTGTACACGATAAACTTGTAATGTGCAGATTAACTGGACGTGTAGAAGATAAAATGGGAATGTTCAGATTAACTAGAAGCACAGAAGATAAACTAGGAATGTACAGATTAACTAGAAGTCCAAAAGATAAACTGGGATTGTTCAGATTACCTGGAAGAACAGAAAATATACTGGAAATGTACAGACTAACTGGAAAGGTAGATGAACTAGGAGTGTAAAGATTAACGGGAAGTGTAGAAGATAAACTGTGAATGTACAGATTAACTAAAAGCACAAAAGATTAAACTGAGAATGTACTGATTAACTGAGACTGTAAAAGCTAAACTGAGAATGTAGAGATTAACTGGGAGTAGAGGGAGAATGGCTGTAAAAAGATTAACTGAGAATAGATGGCGAATTGGGAGTAAGGAGATTAACTGGCAATGCAGATGACAAACAAAGATTGTAGAGACTGACGGAAAGTGAGGAGATTAACTGAGAGAGAGATTAGTTGGGGTGTGTTGTGCAAATTGGGAACTGGGTTTGGACAGATTAACTGGGATTCCCTATCAGTCACTCACGTTTGACGTAACGTCGACGTGACGACGTAATTGGGATCACTTCAGGGAGCCCTATCATCTTCGAGTGTCTACAGAATGACCCAGTAAATGCTTGTGTGCGTGAATCGCGTCACGCGGCCCACCCCGCAGCGCGGGTATAAAAAGGAAGCGGGCGCACGCACACATTGTCTTTCACTTCGGAGACGAGAAGTTACTTGACTTTACGAGTGCTGCAGGAAGAGATTTCTGTTTGAAATCGACAGAAGAACTCTGTTCTCATGTTGGTGTGACGGCGCGATCAGCGGTGGCCGCGAGCAGTACAGCTCACAAACTGCTGTTTTAACAGCATTACACACAGGATGTGTGTGTGTGTGTGTGTCGGTTTCGGTGGGCGTTTTCCCTGAGTGTGTATACATTACACCGCAGCTAAATAAAAGAGTTTATTTATTTTATCTTTTTTTGTTCCCCTTCAGGGACTACCGCTGCGTGTAATCGCAGTGGGAACGTCCGCCCAGCATAACACGTCTGAAGCATGAATGAAATCAGTCAATGGAGAAATGGAGCGTCACAGCAAGTCACGTCATTGACCAGGATGCTATAAATATCCCCTGAATACACAAGCCACCAGCTTCTGTTACTTCAGCAGCGCTCTGTGTGTGTGTGAACTGAAATCTCGATTGTGTTTTGTCTGTTCTGTCAGGAGTTTATCACTATATATATATATATATATAAATATATATAAAACAATATGAGCGAGCAGTATAAGAAGTGTGTTTCCCCCTATACACGATACATCACGGGTGGGGATTCACACCAGCTATGTGTGGCTTGTTTGGGAGTTCAGCATGCCCAGTCGGCTCTCGAGGGAGTGGATTGTGAGCATTGCGAGCGTTTTCCTCTGAGAACTCTGCGCTCGCGGCGATCGCTCTTCAAGGAGAGCGGTATGCTGCGAGCTCCCCGAGGCTCGGGACCCGCTTCTGTTGAGGCAGAGCGGCGGCGCTTGTCTTGGGGCTCGCAGATGGATCTCACCGGCGACGTTGAGACGGGCCCCGCCCTATCTCAGCTTTCTCCGGCGGGATCCAGTGCCTCTTACCCGGCTCTGGAAGCACGCGCTGCGGCGGTTACTTCTGCCCGGGTGGAGGCACATGATGATGTTGATTTAAGATTGTCCAGTTCTGAGGAGCTGGATGTCGAAAGCCTTGCATCTGAGGAAACTAGTTTGCCACATTGTACTGCAAATGATGAAGGTTTGATGGATGTGTTATCTCTGGCTGTTGAAAAGCTCAGTATCGAGTGGCCAGCTGATAGACAGCAGTCTAGAAATAAAAGTAAACTAGATGATAGATTTCTGTCTGCATCACCTCAACCTTCTCGCCGGTGCCTACCGTTCTTCCCAGACCTTCATGCTGAGGTTTCAAAGACCTGGGTTAGACCGGTTTCTAGCAGGATTTACACGAATCAGTCTAATGCTTATGGTAACATTTCTGGTGCTAAATCTGCTGGTTATGTGACGATGCCGAAGGCAGAGGAGACGCTTGCGAGCTATCTCTCGCCTGCTTCGTCGTCTTCACTTAAAGCACCGGCTCTTCCATCGAGACCACTAAAAAATACCTATGTGCTGGTGGGGAAGGCTTACTCAGCGGCTGGTCAGGCGGCTGCTTGTCTGCATACGATGGCTATTATGCAGGCTTATCAGGCCGAAATGCTAAAAGATGCGTGTGAGGGGGGGGGGGGGGGATTTCAGCTGATATGATTAGCGAACTCAGGCAGACTGCTGATCTCACTCTTCGTGCCACCAGAGAGACCGCAAAATCTATCGGTCGGTCTATGGCAGCCATATTGGCCACAGAAAGGCACTTATGGTTGAGTCAGACCTCCATGAAAGAAAAAGACAAGACTCTCCTTTTAAATGCTCCCGTTTCGCCTGCGGGCCTCTTTGGTGACGCTCTTCATTTTGTCACGGAGAGGTTCCAGGAAGAGAAAAAACAGGCGGCTGCTTTTCATAAATGTATCCCTCTTAAAGTGCGTGTCACTGGGGCTGCTGAACTAGGGCAGTCCCAGCCGTCGAGTTCGTCCTCCAAAAGAGCACAGCAGAAGCCGAGTGTTGCGTCTCGTGCCCCCCCCCCGCAGAGAGACTGGAGGGACGAGGCGGGGCGCTCTCCGCGCGGCCTTCCCGGGGCAGGACTGATCTGAGGACAGTCATTGTCGCCAGGAAGGCCGCGTCGAAAAAATCCTGACGGGCTGAACGTCAGGACTCTGAGGGTGGTCCCCATCGGGAAAGACTTGAGTTCACCGCGCAAAAACAGTGTGTGGGATATAACAGAACGGAAGTTTGAACCCCCTCTACAAAGGCCTTCCGCCCCATCCATTTGGTGGTCTGAGAGTCTTGCGTAGGGCCCTGGATGTGGCAACAACCGTGGAATTTCCCATAGGGATCCCAATTACATTGTCACGTCGACGTTACGTTGAACGTGAGCGACTGATTGGGAACTTCTTGCTTACTAATGTAACCCTCATTCCCTGAAGGAGGGAACGGGAGACGTAACATCCCGTCGCCACCGTTGCTGACCTTCGCTGTAATGGCTGTCACAATCTCGGCTCCTCAACGGGAGCCCCGCTTCCTGTTTATACCCGCGCTGCGGGGCGGGGCACGAGACGCGATTCACCCACGTTCATTGGCTCGTTCTGTAGACACTCAAAGATGAAAGGGCTCCCTGAAGTGATCCCAATTACTTCGTCACATCGACGTTGCATTAAATCATCGGGTTACATTAGTAACCGAGACGTTCTGAAGGGTGAACTGGTGGATGAAGTAGGATTGTAGAGATTGAACAGGGTGTGGAGAATGAATTATGATGGTTTAACTTGGAGTTTAGAAATTAACTGTGTGAAAAGGCAGTGTAGAGATTAACCAAAGATGTATCTGAAATCACCTCCATACACTTATATAGCTCAGTATTTGACGGGACAGCCATTTGTAGTGGTGTCTTGGATATTATTGAGTGCACTCATTCAATCCCATAATGCACCACAATACTGGGTGTAACATAACATAACGTGACTGTGCAAAACTGTAACATCTTTCTTTCTCTTGCTTTGGAAACACCGAGACGCATTGTAATAGTACTTAATAAACTTTAACAAACCTTCGTGCAAGTATGCAGAGACAAATTAACATTCTAAGTCGAAGTAAAAGCGTAAGCCCGTTTAATTAAAGAATCCGATCTATGAACAGTCCCTAGATTAAAAAAAAAGATGATAAAAAGTTCTTGATAACGTGTGTCATCCTTATCTACTCCATGTCTTTAAACCATCATTGACATTTTCCAAAAGCCATTGAGGATCTTCTGCTTGTCTTGTTCAGACACGGCAATCAATAGCGTTTTCTGCAGGGACTGGATCGGCCAGCAGAACTGAAGATGATATGAGGAAAGGGGAGGGAGAGAGAGGAAGGGCTAATCAATGAGGAGTCTTGAACCTGGGAAACCCTTTTCATGTTTGGTATTAAGCTGCGATCTTGCCTGTCGCTCAGACTCCAGAACAGACTGAGATGATGGGCAGTGGTGTGATAAGATGAGGGAATGTAGAAGTCAGGCGATGCAGTAACTCACTCATGCCAGTATGAGGCTCTAGGAAACTTCTAATCCCATATTATTGCTCATATAAGTGAGATCAGGGGTTGGAATAACATTGGAAATCATAATTTTATAACATTTGAAAGCACAGGTAACAACATACCTCAATAAAAATGTTTCAACTTTGCGAGAACTGGACATTTACATGTATTAGATTTCATTTTTTTTCAACTGAAACTGAAAAAGAAATACAATCGACCTTCATTGAATTGTTGATCTTTGTCTTTTAAATCACAATGTGGTTTTGTTGTGATGTATTATATAGTATACGGCTGTTGGAATTTCTGTTTGGAGGACAAACAAATATTCTGAATTAAGTTGGTTTATAATAGTGTTTTGAAAGTATAATATTTGTTTTATTTTATTCATTTAAAACTTAAGTAATAAATAAAATCAGCATGTTGTAAGAAGTTATACTAGCTTCAAAATGTGTGCTTGAAAGCAGTCTTTTTTTTTTGTGAGCAAAGGATCATTTGCATTATCGATGAGGTAACCCTGTCACCTCCAACATGGACTTTTAAAAAGAGAATAATTTTATGTTAATTAGATATTGATGCCATAATGATTAATTGGCTCCTGAGTGTTGTTAATATGCAGTAGTTGTCGTGTAATGTGCATTTCTAATGACTTTGTATCAGTTTGTTCAAACAAGGGGGAGGATTCGACCCCAGTGAAACCTTTTTAGCAGAGAGGCTGATGTTTCTCCTTTGACATCATTCCCTCTTTTGGGAATCATGCAGGACACAGTGAGGTATGATGGTCATTCGGGATTTTACAATGTACAGGATATGTTTGCGAAGTTAAATGAGTTGAAACATCAGGTGAACACTCGTCTCTGTAACGTGGTGGACCAACAGACTGCTCATCCATCTTTCTCTCTGACAGCTTAAAGTGGCTGCTTTTGCCCTTTTAGTTCACAGATGGGGTGAATGTGGCAGTCGTTTTAATTTTAAATGAAGTAAAGCATTAAAGTCTCGGGAAGCAGTTGTTGAGCACCTGCCCATCAGCACACACACATTTGAACCCACCCGTCCACCATAACATTTATCAGCACACACACATAAACACCCTTCAGCACTTTGCAAAGATCTTCCAGCAGTCTGTGCGTATAGCTCATATTCAATAAAAGTGCCCAAATTTCCCCATGATTGATCACAAGAAATAAAATCTTTCTACCTTTAATCTTCCAGATCATAATTCAGCCAGAAAAGTAACATTTAAATGTACAATAGCGCTGACTAATCATATAAAGTATCCTTAATTTCATGTGATGCTTTGTGTGGGCTAAAATCTGAGGGTGAATGCTCAGAAAACCCTACTGTAGGATTTACTCCATATTAAGGTTTGCCAAGGCAACAATAAAACTTTTGCCCACTTAAAGTCCCACTGAAGTGCCTTGGATCGAGCAGCTTTGTATGATGTGTTGACGTAATTTCCACTGAAACAGGAAGCTATGGCGGGACATATTGAATGGCCCCTCCCCCTTTTCAAATAGCCAATAGCGTTTAGTTTCCCTCACAGACAGAGTTGTACTTGACAGCACCATTGAAGCGAATCTGAGCGCTGATGATACGTTCATTCATTCATTTATTTATTTATGAAGGGACCATGCACAATTTTTAACATAAAATGTCCATTTCATGTACCGTATTTAGCCAATGGCTATTTTTCATCCGTAGTCCCCCAGACAGGACAAAGCTAACAAAACATTAAACAGACAATACCTATGTTCACATACAATAACTACATACATACACACATACTGTCAAGTCCATAAAAAACCATAAATAAATCAGTCAATCAATTTAACTACAACAAACAACGTTGGATTCAATAATAGAGTCGTGAATAAATTCTAGCCATTTCATTCTTAACCAACGTACAGTTGCAAAATGGAATAAAACTCGAGCGTTTGAGCAGCCGAACACACATCTCTGACCCATATTGCTCTGTGACGTGTCAGCAGTCGCTTCGGCCAGGGGGTGTTTATAGCAGAGGGGGCGGAGCTTTAGATTTTAGAGAGCATTTGATTGGACAGAAAATGTGATGTGACGCTGAAGTCAATGATGTCATAAAAATCCCTGATCCATTTTAGCGGAAGTGAGAGACTGTGAGTTTTGGATGCTTATCTCCTAAATGTGAATTGTGGCATTGTTTTGGACACACCTGATTATGCATAACCTTAAGGCTATGCCATACTAAAAACCATACTAAAAGCTAAAAAACTTACATTTTGAAACTTAGATTTTGTTTGGTGATTTTTTTTTTAAATTACTACATAGATTTTAACATTGAAATTGAAGGGATCCAAGTCCCTAATCTACCACTTAGCAACATGCTATCTGCATATCAACACCCTGGCAACCATAAAGCACCACTCAGAAATTATTTTGGCTGCATCCAAAATCACATACTCTCTGTGTGGTACTTATTTTAAATAAGTAATTACCTCACAACCACTTAAAAGTACATAATCTCTAGTATGAATGTGATCCTGTACTACATTCGCCATGTTGTCATTATCATGTGATCTACCAGCATCAGTTGCGTTGCTTCATTGTCTTTCATAAATCCTCTCCCGTGGCCTCATGGGATAGTAAAGTGTTCATCATACACACACTTCTCACTGGAAGGAGTCGGTCATCTGGGGTCTTTTTTCTGTGTAAGTACTGTGAATTCATACTTATTTAGTCAGATTCAGTTTTGTTGCCTACTATATAGTAAGGCTGTATGTGATTTCGGATGCAGCCATTGTGTCTTGTGGAATACATTGTGTTTAGTGAAATTCTTAGGGTTTTGTACAATTTTGTTTCTGAAGTAAAATGTTATTTTAGTGGAAAACAAGACAAAACGAAAGATTAAGGAAATGATTTCTGCAGTTCACGTGCACATGTTGTATTTTTGTGGGGCCTGCTGTGGCCACCGCTGGCTTTCGGTGTCGCAGTTCTCTGGGCTAACTAAGCGCTGGGCCAAAACATGTGAGAGCCAGAGCAGAAGTGACACGATGACTGTTCTGCTCACTGATTGGCCTGACACTTTCACTCATCCTGACATACAGCGGCCTGTCCGTCAGTCCGTCAGTGTCAGAGAGAGAGAGTGAGTGACTGACAGCCTGACACCTGTGACAACAGCATCGTCGTGACACTATGGTGCTGGACGAGCAGTGTGTGTGTGTGTGTGTGTGTGTGAGAGAGAGAGAGAGAGAGTATCCTCTCTTGACCATTTATCAGTGGTATTTTTCCACCATTTAGACCTGTCATGTCACCACGATACACTCATTTGACGCGTGAACTAAACTGCTTCAAAATGGAGGTTAGTGAGGCCTCATGTACTAGTGCGAGGCTGGAAACACACTGGTGTACACTTATAGACATTACACACAATGAATACGGTACGTACGGTATGTGAAACAGCACACTTTATGGATTTAATAGTCGTTTCATCAATAGTTAATAGTTTTAAACAGTAGTACGCTACATTGTTGTCACATTACCTACATGTCAAGTAAAAAAAAAATGTTATTTTGCATTTTTTATATATTTTTTGTGATAACTAAGGCAGTCAATTTAACCTTAATTTGAAAAACCATGTAATAAAGCTAACTTGTTGGCATCTTAAAAGGAAAAATTCAACCCCAAAATGACAATTATGTCAAGATTTACTTTTAATTATCAAAAGGAAGTTGAACTTTAGTATTTGGATGGCATTGTAATAGGGTCATTTACTTTTGGTTACCATTGACTTCCATTGTATAGACTATATTTTTTTGTGTTTCATAGAAGAAAGTAAGTTTGGAAAGACACGAGGGAGTAAATGATTTTTGGGAGAACCATTGTTGATGCTCATGAGGCGAGACGAAGAAAAAACAGCGAGATTGACAAAGACCTTGACTATTTATTTGTTTATTCAGTGCAGAAATGCCTTCACACATGATAGTCAGATTCAAATGTTCAGATTCATGGTTGATATTACTTTCAGGTTGTGAACGGTCAAGTTGTGCACTTTGCATTCTGGGACACAATATTCCACACACTTTTTATACTGCACATTTTTAGCAAATTTAGTTAGTCTTCTCAGTGTTTTATGCATTCAGATAATCTGCATACTGTATACACTACAACAGAACCGCATGTTAGTGTGTTAGTAAACGTAACCTTACATGCATGTTTTTGTGTGGAAGAACAAGCTGTGTGTTGAAAACGCGTGACAGACAGACATTATGCTCTTGCCTCATTAATGGCTAAAGATAAAAAATCTAAACACTTAGAAAGAACGCGCACAAAGACAATGTCTATTATGTTTCATGTCATTGCACATCTGTCTTTGCGTTGTCACTGAGATCTCAAACAGATAAACTCCCTTTTTCCTGTGGGATTGTGGGATGACACAGGCAGCCAATTTCCAGCCCTTGATTTGATTGATAAATCCTCAGTGACAAGACAGAATAAAAGAGCCCTATTTGCTTTGATACATATAAATAGGAAATTAAGCAGCAGTATTGTCAGGGTTAATTAGTCGACAGTGAGGCGGGATGTCTGGCCTGTTTGACATACTGAAATTCCAGTACACACACACACACACACACACACACACACACTCGAGGGAGTAGTTACTCTAATGGCTCATCGCTCTCTTCTGCTGTTTAAGTTCCTGCTGTTCTGGCCTGTGAAATAGAGCAATTCTACTCACTTTATGATTACAGCACAAAACTATAATTTGTGTGCCTTTTTGACATGTATATACAGTCATTTTAAGATTTTGAAGGGTTTTTAAAAAAAATGCTTTCTAGTTTAAAGTCAACACGAAACAGCATTTGCAACACACTGCAGAAATTATTTATATTGCTGTCTTGTTTTATCATATTCTCAACAACCAGCATTAACTGAAAATGTTATTATGTTATTGTTACATGTATTATTTTAATGTAAACTCTTCATCTGTACATACATTTAATATTTTTAAATAGATTTTCATCATAAGCAAGATAGGCTACTTGAGATGCAAAATTGTGTAAGATATGAAGACAACTCATTGGCAATTTAAACAAACCAGCAAACAAAATCTAGTGAGTTTTATGCTTAAATCAAGGCCAAAAATGCAGTTAAGCCAGAACAATAAATTGAATTAAAAATATTTTAAAAAGTCTATATTTTCACAAAGCCACTAGTGGTGCAATGTGCTTCATTTTTTGAAATGTATTTTTAATAGCAAACAAAATTAACAAAATGCATGTTCTGTCTTTAAAAGCTGACTGATCTTTCTCCCATCAGCTCAATCTGCTTATGTCTGTTTTGATTTCAAAATCTTTAATAGTTAATCTCCTGATAGTAGCACAAAAAGTACAATTCAGCTTTAAACACAGGAACAAAAAGCATTGTTCTGTCTCTGCAATCTGACCATAATCAAAGCAGTTGTAAAATACCCTATACAAAGATGTGACTGCATGTTAATGGATCTCCTTATTAATGCGACAACT
>NW_027509192.1:23445000-23455000 GCF_051911475.1 Siphateles boraxobius
CACACACACACACACACACACACACACACACACACACACACACATGTAATATATATGTATATATATATTACTGTAGTATTAAAGTTTGGACACTACTATTTTTAATGTTTTTGAGCTTTTTGTGCTCATCAAGGCTGCATTTATTTAATCTGAAATTCAAAACAAACAGTAAAATTGTGAAATATTACTACAATTTGAAATAATTGTTCTCTATTATAATATGCTTATAACCTTTGATACTTTTTCAGGATTTTTAGTTTAAAAAAGGACAGCATCTATGTAAAATATAAATATGTTGTACCAATATACACTACCGTTCAAAAGTTTGGGGTCAGTAATTTTCTTTCTTTCTTTCTATCTTTCTTTCTTTCTTTCTTTCTTTCTTTCTTTCTTTAAAGAAATTAATACTTTTATTCAAGGATATGCTAAATTGATATATAAAAAAAGTGACAGTAAGACTTATAAAATAATTTCTATTTTAATTTTATGTTGTTCTATTTAACTTTTTATTCATCAATTAATCCTGAAAAAAGTATCACAGGATCAATAAAAAAACAGTTTCCAACACTGATAATAAATCTGCATATTAGAATGATTTCTGAAGAATCATGTGACACTAAATACTATGACTTTTAAGTTGTAAAGTTATTACTGTTGAAAATCCAGCTTTGCATCACAGAAATAAATTATATGTTTTTTTAAAGTAGGCCTATATTAAAATAGCAAACTATTATTTTAAATTGTAATTTTTTTTTCTGTATTTTTGATCAAATGAATGCAGGTTTAATGTGTGTAAGAGACTTCTTTAAAAACAAAAAAACATTAAAATGGTAGTGTCCAAATATTTGACCAGTAGTACTGTACTATTATACTATTGCTGTATAATTATCTATGCTAGCATGATTATGTTTACTGCATAGTAAACAGTGTATCAATATGCATTATACATTACAATACAAGTAGCATTACTTACCTTTAGTGCTACTTTTGGTGCTGTTTTGTGCAGTGCTTTGTAGTCAATTAACATTGTTTCAACAACGCAGATTCAGATCGCTTCATAAATGTAAATTTGGAAAATAAATGTGAATTTAGGCTACTTTAGTTTTGTACACATTGTCATGTTAATTATAATCAAATGCATTTTGTTTTATTGACCCCAATATTATCATTGATGTTTGTTTGAGATGGGCACTTTTGATTTTCCTGATTTTGAAAAAGAGCAGAGGCTCGAGCACCCTGTACAATCTTCTAGAAATTTCTTGTAACTGATGATAAAGCCTGCATTCATCCTCTATCATTACAGTACTCATGCAAGAGTGAAATGGAGTGAGTTATTTGAGTGTTTCTGCAACATTAGCTTAACACTAGTGTGTGCTGATGTGGACTGACAGCTCACACACCCCTCACACTAGGGTGATTTTCACCAGCATTATTGGGAACGACGGAGCAGATTAAATGTGCAATTCCCTCAGAGCGGATGGGGATCCAGCTGCTTCTCTGCTTAATTGATATGCTAATCGTTTGCACTAATTAATGGAATCCTTAAGTAACAAGATATCTTCATTTTTGATTGCCAGCTGTGGATTAAGACAACATTTATGATAGGAGATTGACTGTTGTTGTGTTTACAGATATATTATAGAGCTTGTAGGAAAACTGAAAGTTTGTTGTAGGCTATTTGTTTATGCTAATGCCACCGCCTGCACCCTCTGTGTACGACATAGATTTAGATCCTTCTGAGTTTTTGGGACACCCAGACAGCATCATTACCTCTGTAAAACGTGTTTCAGACATGGTGGAAACACTGATACTCTTTTGTGTTTACTTCCTCTTGTTCTCGTGGAGACTCTGAATTACACGCGGTCTTTGATCTGTGCTCTAATTAGTTCCTTTCCCCCTAAAGTATTTCTTAATGTATTTTCATTAATAGCAAAACAAAAAAGAAACATGTTTGCCCTATGCCTTTTGTCAGCATTTTTCTGAAAGTGAAGTTCTCAAAAATACATTTTAATACAGTAAAATGGTAACTTATGTAAAACTGTGACCCCCTTTTCATCTGTTTAACTAGAGCCAAACTAATACCTAGTGCTCTATATTCCAAATATGCCTCATTTTTTATAATCATTTTGTCATTCTTTGCCTTCAGTTTGATCATATAGTTTACCTTAAATTTCTGGGATATAGAGCAGTACGTCACAAGAGATGTCAGTGATGTTACCACAGATTGGGGTTGAAACCTCCTTAGCTGTGAAAAAATGTAATAAACAGTCTTGAGTGGCTTATTGCTTTAAGAATGGCAACAAAAGTAATATAACAAAAGATAACAACATTAAATAAATAACTGGGGCTATGAAATTGAATGTAACATTAAAATAAACAAATGGGCCTGCACCATTAATCAAAATATGTGATGGCGCAGTGGATAAGACACATGCCTTTGGTGTGAGAGACCCGGGTTCGAATCCACTGTGAGACACCAATGTGTCCCTGAGCAAGACACTTAACCCCTAGTTGCTCCAGAGGCGTGCGACCTCTGACATACATAGCAATTGTAAGTCGCTTTGGATAAAAGCGTCAGCTAAATGTAAATGTGGTTAATGAATAAAAACTGTTTCGCGACACTTTCAAAGTGAAATGTCCAGTTCGTGGCGCTAAAAGCGGGTTTAGTTTTTTGCGGAAGAGATGAATGTGATTATGGCAATGTTTTATTACGTTGGAGTTTGTACGCATCACCGCAGTTCTGAAATGAAATGTCTGATGAATGGCGCTAAAAGCTCAATGCTCCATTTTAAAATAATGTACAAGTCAAGTCAAGTCACATTTATTTATATAGCACTTTTTACAATACAGAATGTTTTAATTTTTGTTTTAAAAAAGTTATTAATTTAGTTAATGTATATACAGTATATATATATATATATATATGAGCAAAATATAAAAGCATATATATATATATATATATATATTTATATATATATATATATATATATATATATATATATAGTCGCTCTGGAGTAAACCAGTTCTCCTCTGACCAATGAACGGACAGTGTATGATTATGATTCAGGCAACATTGTTTGTTGTTGTTTGTTGAGGATCAGTGCCGATGGCTGTCATGTCGATGAAGCCTTTGATGAGAGTCTAGTTGGCACAATCTCTGCTGACACTTCAGGGATGCATTGTGGTCGTGTTTAGGCGCAGGTCCACCTTCTGATCTGGATACGGCCCGGATCCGGCTGACTACATCATGCGTTGTGGCCGTATCTAGGTGCAGGTCCACCATCTGATCTGGATATGGCCCAGATTCGGCTGATTACAGTAAACCTCGGAATAAGCTGAAAGACTAACATTAGCGTAGATGCCATTCTTCTTATGATGTACAGTAACGAGTACATCGGGGTGTTATAGGAAGTGTTTCCGGTTCCGGCTGACCTCATTTATGCAGCCTAATAACCCTAAACCCAGACTAAACCCTAAACGTACTCGATAGTGTTAACAAAAGAAAATGTGACATAAAAACGCAATCCTGACTACGGTATTTTAGCTTGTTTTGAAATGTTTAATGTGACTTGTCTTTCATTGGATTCGTACCCGAGCACTCCGCATCATAATCACATGCTGTATTAGCTGAGCTATGAGCAAGTCAGTAAAACTGAACATATGGAGCTGGTTAAGTGATGAAAACTCCCAAATATATTAGTTTACAAATCATGCAGTGTAGTAAAAAGTGTTTTGAGGTCATAACATAATTGTGCAAGGAGCTGCGTGAAAACAAGTCTTTATTAATCCATAATCTGCCCCTGTAATCATAATTGTGTGTGTGAGAAAATTATTAAAAGTGCTTACAGTCTTACTGCCTCTAGTGTTCATTTCTGTTGGAAACTGCAGTGATATGTACATATTAGTACGTATTTCTCGTTTTGCAAAAATGTTGCCACAGGTAAATTTTTCCAATGACCCTCTGTTGAACAAATCAAAGGCAGTGACATAAGAAGTATAGAGTCTGTTGTGCTACATGTTTTAGAGAGAAGAGCAGCACTGTGTTCATTTACAGCAGCTCAGTTCAGTAAATGCTGCTTCTCTCAAACTCAGTTACTGCAAGCGCTGTTAGTTTAATGTACATTTGGGAACACAAGATGCCATAGCTTCACTTTACTTACATTCATATTTGCTAAATTTTTTACATTTTCATAGAAAGAAGATTACAGCATTTAACCAATATTCCAATAAAATCAAAGAGGATTTGACATGTTAAAAGCTTTAGGGTTTGAACGTTTGAAAGTAAAGAATTTAAGACATAAATATTTGTATTTGAACTTGTAGGGTTAGTTGGTTCTTAATGAAGTGTATTTACATTAGCAGTAGAGACTTGGATGTCACAGCAGTAGCAATATTACATTTTCATCTGAAATTAAATGTATAATCGCAGTTCAAATCGTGATCGCAATACATGACAAAACAATCACAATATACTTGTTTGGCCAAGTCGTGCAGCCCTATATATACAAAAATAGATACAGGTGTGTGTATATTGGCTATTGTATAATGGCTATTGGCTATTGTATAACTTAAACAAACGTATTAACCTAAATGTTAAACTTTGGCGTGAAACCTGACATTGGCTGCATTGTGAGCAGCATAAATAAGCAATTGTACACACAATTTTCAACTGGAGAACAACAAGAGACAAGAAACAAACAAACAAAAAACCATATAGACTCCATTCATAGAGGTCTCTGCTGTCTCTGCTACAGGTTTCTGGGCTTTTTTTTTTTTTTAAGATCTGTGCATGTTCCATGAAGTTAAAAGCGATAATGCCACGTTTTGTTTACATTGGTAAATTTACAAAACCAGATTTACATTTACAAAAGCTACATTTGTTATTAGTTAGCGGCTGTGGAGTTTTGTGTGTCGTAAATCCGTGAGGAATATTCTCGTGATTGACGCAATGGATTATGTTGACTTTGGAATCATTTTAATAGTTGGAATCTGCTGTAAATAATGATGTGCCATTTTCCACGATCGGAGCATGTTTCATGAAATTATAAGCGAAAACTTGAGAGAAAAAATGTCAAACTTGCACCGAGAATGACCACCAAGCAACAGTGTTGTTGTACCTAAGTGACGTCAGATCCAGGTCACAGGCCATGGAAGCCCCAATGGTCCAAAAGTCAGTGCTTCAGTCAGTGCTACCCACAGACGGGGTGACTTTATGAATTAAAGTGTGAATGTTCTGTCACAAAACGATGTTGTTACGAATCATCGCACTTTTTAAGTGGGTATTACGACGTATACCAGCGTATCATGTCGACTACACCACTGCATAGCATTGTGGTGGTGACATTTGCAAGGGTACCACCAAGGGCCCATTAAGGCAAGCTAATAAATTCGGTTGTTATCTTGGTAACGCTTCCAAGCAAGCAATTTCTACGTGCAACCAGTTCCGACACGAGCCGGCAGCAGCTGAGGTTGGCGGATGGGCTTGCTAAGCTCTTGAGGCTTGAGGAGTGAGGTTTACCTGCACAGCTCAAACCAGCTGGCCTCCATTACACTCGCTTCCATCCGGGTCACGGCACCAATGTGGCCGGTTAAACTCAGCCGACCCCAATCCGGGCTTGAATTGGTGACAGCCAGCATGGGAGGCAATGCACTAACAAGGACGCTAAAGATGGCAGCGTCTAGCGTCAGTCACTAGTGAATCTCGAGGACAGGGGAGTGAGGTTTACCTGCACAGCTTGCACAAGCTTCCCTTTATTACACATGTTGCATGAGTCACTGCTTCCCGAACCTGTTCCTGGAGGCACACCAACAGTACTCATTTTGGATGTCTCCCTTATCTGACCCATTCATTTGAGGTCTAGGAGTCTGTTCTAACAGGCTGATGACTTGAATCGGGTGTGTTTGATTAGAACAAGTTTGAAAATGTGTAGTGTTGGTGTGCCTTCAGGAAAAGGGTTGGGAAACACTGGCATATGTAGTGCACCTCATTACTTGAAGCGTGAAACACTGAAGATTACATTATTTAATAAGGATCATGCTAAATTCATGCTTGTCCAGTTAATAATGCACATGCACATTTTGGAGTAAACAAACTCTCTTTTAGCTGAAAGGTGTGACTTCCATTTCTAGAGCCGCCATATTAATTTTCCAACTATTTGTTCGTTTCCTCCACCTTATACTCTCTCTGGTATCACTCACAAATGAAGAACAATTAATATCTCCTATTTCGTTTACGTAATATCACTTCACTTTTCCTTTTTGACTTTAATGAAGCATAGATGTAGCATAATTTGAATAAAAAATTTCTGTTTTCCATTCTCAAAGCATTTCTTTAAAACAAAGTGTCTCAAGACAGCAGTCACAGAAACAAGAGAAGGGAAGCTCTAAATGTAGACAGAGCCTAATATGAGAGAACCTTCATTCTGACAGTGATGCTCGATGCGAAACCCTGTCATTAGAGCTCTTCAATTAGATCACTGTCTCTCTCCCATCCGAGTGTTCAGCGCTGCACTGGAGACCACTGGAGGTTTAGGATCTGTGGTGAAGTGATGTGCTGGTGAGAGGTGGGATGGGGGGGCATTTGCAGAACATGACAGCAGCGGTTCGAGATAAGCCCCGCTGTCAGCCAGTTCAGGCACCAAACCCCAGATTTCCAGCACCCCCCTACTGATAACAATTAGATGTAATTGGACAGTCCGGTGAAGCTGAGCAATTTGACTACAGGCGTGGGGTTGAGGCTCTTAAGGCCGCCGCAGAGAGCGATGACAGATGATTGGACGAAGATGACGATTAGTTAGACACTCTGGTGAAGGGTCCACTCTCACTTTCACATAGGAGATTTACCATCAAAAGCCTGTCACTGATTTGAGTATCCTGGCACAGCAAAGCACACACACCACCTTTACCTGCCTCTCCCTCCTTATTTCAGAATTACCATCATTCTGATATTCAGGAGCTATAATGCTATTACTTTTTCTCTAACTTACTTGAAACCATTCATGACCCAAAATAGTTGTGAACTCTGCTTAAATATGTAATCCTGTACATTTGTCTTTACAGTGTTTGCTTTCGATCAAATGTTGCCTCTGGTTGGTTTGGTTCAAGGCTTAGAACTGTCATTGAAGAAGTTGTTGAAATGCTGAGGGGGAAAACCCCCTTTCAGTGTCGCGCAAGATCATGCTGATCTGATCCACTTAAGCGGGTGTTCACACTTGTTGTTCGGTTCTTTTGGTTCGTACAATAAGGAAAATTAGACATTTATAATTTTGGTACACTTAACATTCACACTGTCATTTTTAAAACACATTTTGTGATGGAATTACCGAACATACGAAACAATGCTGTGTTTTGGGACTAAATGCACTCGTATGTGTGTTACGTGTATATATTAAGGGTGGGAATCACAGGGTACCGGATACCTCAAGATACGATACAATACACGAATGATACATGGCTAACGATACCGATAATATCACTATATATTGATATATTGCGAGACAATCTTATTATGATACATCACAATATCTGTCTAAATAGGAAAACAAAATGCCTATGAAAAGGTTAAGTGCAGGTTTTCTCTCTTTATTAAAGTCCAAACTGTTAGAAAACAGCACAAAAAGTCTGTAAATTAAATAAAAATTTTATGCTTATACTTTTTAAAAGCTTTTCTTTGTATGTAAACTGACACATTTACCTGCTTATTGACTTTTTTTATATAAACCTGGTACATTTCAAAACTGGGAACATCTCGGTGTTTACAGCCTTCCTTAAAATAATCCTGGGAATAGTGTTGTCAAAGGTACTGACTTGGGTATTTTAAAGGGGTCATATAATGGTACATGCACTTTTACAAGTTGATTGTACTGAAATGTGAGTTGGCAGTGCCTGTACACAACCATCATATGATGATAAAAATCCATCCAGTGTTTTTGTTTTAATCTCCTTATATGTTTTGCCCTCCCTCAAATTGAGCCGTTCGATTTTGTGACGTCACTAAATCGGACGCCCCTCCCACGATTGATAATTGACAGCAGCGTTTCAACACAGACCCGCCCTGAGCGAGCTGTCATCGTAGTCCGCTATTGTTGATACAGTGGAGCAGAATGGCGTCTAAGCGATTGTGGTGTTCTGTTCTTGGCTGTAATAAGGAACACAGCAGTCATTTTGGTGTTCCTAAATTCGAACCGCTGAAGACGCAGTGGCTGAGTTTTGTTTACGATGGGAATATTCCCCACGATCTACGTCATTGCTTTCATGTTTGCGCTAATCATTTCTCACCAGACTGCTTTCTAAACGAGTGTCAGTGTAAATCTGGTTTTGCTAAGAAGCTGCTCCTGAAACAGAATCGGTACCAACTATTCGTGTTCCTGCTGCACCTCCAGAAGGAGTGAGTGTAACGTTTTATTAACCTTTAAATATTAATCTTTGCAAATCGCTTGCACGCTTCACGATGAATGCGGCTAATGTTTACACTCAGGGTATATTTCGGCATGTTTTCTCTGTAATGTTACGACGTTCTCAATATAATTCATAATCCCACGTTTATAATGAACAACGCGTTATGGTTAATGTTTTATTAAAAACCCTGCTAGTACATACAAATATAGATCAAAGTGACATTACGTTAACCAACCATTCAGAAACGTCCTGTTCGGTAGAACAGATGTTTCCTCATAGACTCCCGCTGCCATTCTTTCTCCAAAATATACCCTCAACTGTTGTCAAGGCAACCCTCCACGTGCGTCGTCAATACACCCCAGAGAACAGAGGGGCGGAGTCAGCGAAGCTCATTATCATTTAAAGGCATATGCACTGAAACGCCGTGCTGAAAACAGAGCTGTTTTAAACCAGGTAAAATTAGTGTTTTCTTACAATACTAATGATAATTTTTAATAAAAGTATATTAAAAAGTTTTTATTTAGACCCTAAAGATACATATTAATTTGTACAAAAATGTCATTATATGACCCCTTTAACATTTTAAAAATGTGACGATACCAGCATTCCCCTCAAGCATTTTGACTGCTGTTGAGCGGATTCTTAAACACCTCTGATTGGCTATTGTGTTCACGTGCTCAACAGATACGTCTGTGTTTGGTTACAATGATCAACGCTCCCAATTTTTTTTTTTAAATAGACATCTCTGACGCTCTTCACCGAGCAATTACACAGATACACACTTTGAAAGCAGGCGTTTATCAGCGGATCCCTAATATAT
The DNA here is from genome assembly GCF_051911475.1 of Siphateles boraxobius. Classification (NCBI taxonomy): domain Eukaryota; kingdom Metazoa; phylum Chordata; class Actinopteri; order Cypriniformes; family Leuciscidae; genus Siphateles; species Siphateles boraxobius. Next base: position 23,454,218 of record NW_027509192.1, read on the forward strand.
CTACTGATAGACGCCTACTTTCAAACGCTCCCGTGTGTATCTGACACGCGCTCGGTTAAGAGCGTCAAAGATGTCTATTTAAAACATGTTATTCCCATTAGTGGTATAAAGGCCGAAGTGCATCCAGACTTTGGACTTAAACGTGGTTTGAGCATCTAGTATTTTACTCTCACTGCTGTCCGCCATTAAAAAGCTCTTTTTCTTAGGCTAATTAACTAATGTTCACGTTTCCCTCATTCATGTGTTGAGCGCGGAGCCATGAAGTAGCAATATCTATATGAAATGGTTTTTGACATGGAAAAGTTATTAGCGCCACGTCAGGGTGTGAGCAGATGTGCACACTTTTCCTTGTGGCGAGTCGGAGTATAGGCTACTACAAGTATTTGGAAAATCGAAGCAATTCTTGCCGTTTGCCGTTCTCAAGCAAAGATTTTAGATGTTGACTGGTGCTCTTTATATGTTATATTGTCAGCTTAGGCTGGTTTAAGGTGTTTTCGTTTTCAGAAGAGTTGATATAATCACTTGATTTGGGCTGACTTGTATTTAACATGTTAGCATAGCAGATGCTAATGATTAGCATCCTAACTGAAAGATTAATTTGTTGCTTTAGAAATGTGTGATATGTGACCCTGGACCACAAAACCAGTCACAAGTAGCACGGGTATATTTGTGGCACTAGCCAAAAATATATGGTATGGGTCAAAATTATCAATTTTTCTTTTATGCCAAAAATCATTAGGATATTAAGTAAAGATCATGTTCCATGAAGATATTTGGTTACAC
>NW_027509192.1:23460000-23555000 GCF_051911475.1 Siphateles boraxobius
CTCTGGCCCTTATTTTGCCTGGCGACAGCGAGTGTTCCCATTGCTGAAGAGCGGTGTGGAGACCTGTTACAACACCTCAGCCCTGCGTTTTTAACTTTAATAATCTCCAGCTGTCAGGGACAACCTTCCCTGCCACTTCTGGTTAAAACTTGTCTCCTAGGCATGAAATAATTAAAGGTGCCAGGTAGAAACCGAAGCACAGCAGCAGGTAGAGGAGAGCAGAGACAGAGTCAGGGACTTTATTAGATAAATAGCCCTTGAAATGGAAAGTGTGAACAAAGATAGAAGTGCGATTTTCCAGGGCCCGCACCCTGTCCTTCTCACTGAGGGTCCCTAGGTAGTGCTAAAGGGGACAGATTGGAAGACCTTGTCTGTCAATTGCTCTGACAAGGGAAAATATCCAGCACCTACTTTCCTCAAATGCGACCTACGCTGAGTTTGTGGATAAGGGTTTGGAGAGCTGCGGAAAAACTAGTAGTGTATTGCACAATTTTTGTCTTTTAATTGTTTTGTATTTGGACAAAGAAACTTTGACATGTTGAGACGACTGGGTTGATATTAAAACCAACAGGCAAAAGGGTGGATGATTGCTTTAGGGTGTTTAAATTTGGTTCACACATTCACAGATGCTTTTATCTAATGTGCATTACAGGCGTGATCCCATGGAGCAACCTGAGGTTAAGTGTCTTGCTCAAGGGTACAGGACTAGGAAGTTTGAACCTAGCTTGGTCAAGTTATGGTGGTCACCTGATAGCAAGAAGGTCCCTGGTTTGAGTACCGGCTGAGCCAGGAGGTCTTTCTCTATTGAGTTTGCAAGTTCTCTCCTAGTTGGTTTGGGTTTGAATTGGGGTGAATTGGAGACATTAAAGGAGAACTCCGGGCAATTTTTAAGTTAATCTTGATCGTTAGAGCATTTGCAGCGAATACAATTACAATACAATTACAATTCAAGTCGAAGAAGCTAGTGAAATAATTAAAGCTTTGTAAATAAGACTACAAAAACATTCATGCACATCTCTCCTCATGCCGTGTGTGCCCAAATGGAAGGATAAATAAATGTTACATACCTCCACAGTGGTTGCACCCGTCTTCGTACATGGAATGGCATTTTTCTTCAAACGGCCCCGCTGTGTTGCGTAGTCATCCTTGTCAAAGTGTTTGCTGCAAATGCGGTAATCTTTAGAGCGTAGTACTTCTACGGGAGTTTGCACATCAAGTTGAAGTACAACTAGCCACAACTGCAGAATCTCGAGGTCGTGAAAAGGAAGACGATGAAAATTTAAGCTCTTATATTTTCGCATTCTGTTGCCACAATTCGGAAAGGCAAAAACACGAACCATTTCTTCTTCACTTGTAAGCAACTCTGATCTTAACTCGTCGCACATGATCAACGCTCCTCCCACCTGGACATTGTTTACCTTTTCCGCGAGACTACAGCTTTCCATCTAAAAGACTATTTAGGTGAGTTGAAACAATGGCTAAGTTGCTAAACGCATCTGGTTAACATGTAGGGTCCCTGTTCATGTTGGACAGACATTTTAATTGCATTTTGTGTCTGTTAAGAGGCTCAAAAACGCTCTTTATGTCAATGCCCCCATAGCTGCCGTTTTAGCTGGGTGGGAGCTCTGGGCATTCGCGGTCGCAGCTCCGCGTAGCAAGCACCAATCCGGTTCGTTTTTTTTTTCTATAGTCAGTACTCACAAAGCTCTAACGATCAAGATTAACTTAAAAATTGCCCGGAGATCTCCTTTAACATTGTCTGTTGAACAAGTGGGGAATGGATGGATGGATCTTTGAGTTACAGCCCAGATGTTGAATCATTGTGACAGCATCTGGCCTATTGATAGATTGACAACAATGGATTAAGGCATATTAATTAGTATTAAACTAGAGAAAATGTTGCTGTGTACCAGGAGTGTAGCAGAAGTGAGTGTGAGTAGAGTTTCAGCTTTTTCCCGCACATAGTGTGCTTGACTCAAGTTAATCCTGAAATGTATGAGTGTTTCGCCAATCATTATTGCATATTCGGGTCTTTAGCGACCCGGGATCTATATCTAATACGAATGGATCTCTACCTGTCACAATAATATAAAACTCTCCTGATATTAGAGTAGCAATTACAGAAGAATAAAATAAAGCATATTTTGTTACCCTTTGGAGCTTGGAAGGGTTCAGTTTGAGCAGATGTTTTATACCATCATTACTGTCCTCGTCAGAGCTCATTTCCCAGTACATTCAGCATCTGGCTCATTTTCACTATCTCAAACATAATTATTCTCAAAAAAACTATCATTTTCAACATCTTCAAAATCAACATCTTTCCAGATCCAACATCAAGTGACAGTAGCCGCGTTTCCATTGCTCTTCAAATTGCGCAAATTGAAATTGCGAATTGAAAATAGGCCCAATGGAAACACGTCAATTTCGCAAAAAACTTCCATTTATCGCAAAAAAGTTTTTACGCTAGCATGAAGTGGTTTTTCATGCAATTCGAAAAATAAATATTTCGCAAAACTGCAATGGAAACAGTTTTTACACATTTACAGGTCACCTGTCGTAGATGACACGGTGTGTTTGGACGGAATACGAGACAGAGTTCTTTATCAAATTCATAAAAGACAAAAGAATTACAGGAATACTGGATTCTAAACTTCAAAGAAATGCCACAATCAAGACCTCGAAGCAGAAAAGTATAAGGGTCTTTCCTTACCATTAATGCTTGGATAACACACATACGTCTCCTTCCATTAATAATAATGGCCAGTGCAGTAGCTGGGATATACGTAAACCCAACAACATCCGTCGCCATGATTTTTGGAATGACTTATCGTGAGAGGGAAAAATGACATTTTAGCCGCATAACATCGGTTAATGGAAACGCCGTCATAATGGAAACGCCGTCATCGCAATAGTTTTTTGTCGACATTTAGAAAAAAACGCTAAAGTTTGGCAGAAATCTGTAATGGAAATGCGCCTAGTGACAATAATATTTGATTGTGTTCAGTACTTGCTCTGCGGTAAATCTCTGAGCCATTTAAAGTTTTGCTGATGATTCTTCCTATTCATTTGTTTTCCACCTGCGGTAACTATGAGTGAAACGTCACTTCATCATTGTGTACCAGACATTGCCACCTTGTGGAATGAAGGTGAATTGCACTTATTCAGTCATCAAAATGTACTTGCACTGTTACACACCTCGGGTCATTAGCGACCCTATACAATTTTTTTTTTTTTAAATGAATGGGAATACAGGCATTCTTTTATAATTTTTTTTTCATATAATATAGTTTATAATTAATTGATTAAGGAATACTGAGAAGGTTGGTGTCTAACTTTGGAAATGAACGACGTCCCGGGTCGCTACAGACCTGAGGTATGCGTTTAAGGGTGTACAAAGTAAGCACAAATTTGCAGTACAAATGGATTTATCGTCAACAATTCACAATATAGGCTTTTATGAAGAAAAATAAAATATTGGGATCACCTACTTTGTTTAAAAATGACATCCATCGGGCTTGATGCTATTTCTGCACAATCAGCTCTTTCTATTCAGTAAATCTGACTGGATCCAGACAAACTCTGTAGTTTAAACTTTGTAGATACAGTTTGGGGGTTTGATTTCAGTTCTGTTTGTGTTACCATTTGGATGTTTGTCTGTCAACCCTCAGCATGAAAATGACATTTCCTGACAATCAAAGTTTGTAGTAATTCTAAAACAAAAATGACACAATAACGGAAATAATGCCGTTAATAGAACAGCAGCAACAGCAATATGACACAAGGCACGAATGTTTATTAAAGGGATAGTTCCCCCAAAAATGAAAATTCTGTCAGTATTTACTCACCCCCATGTTGTTCCAACCCCGTAAGACCTTCGTTCATCTTCGGAACACGAATTAAGATATTTTTGATGAAAGAGAGATGGATCACTCCTCCAAACTAGACCATAGGCTTATTCAGGGATTGAAACTTGCCGGCTTCGAAAAGTTATTAAAGACATCGTTAAAATAGTCCAAGTGACTACAGTGGCTCAATCTTAAGTTTATCAAGCGACGAGAATACTTTTTGTGTGCAAAAAAAAACAAAAATAACAACTTTATTTCAACTATTCATTTCCTTCTCTGTGGGCCTCTAGTCAGTTAACGTAGTGTGATAGCGTAGAGCTACGTCATACGTAGGCTCACTATTGGCTGACACTGGTCATGTGATGCGTGTGACGTACAACACAGAAGCGCTGCGCTGTTACACTAGTGAACTGACTCGAGGCCCACAGAGAAGGAAATGAATACTTGAAATATAGTCGCTATTTTTGTTTGTTTTTGCGCACAAAAAGTATTCTCGTCGCTGGATAAACTTAAGATTGAGCCACTGTAGTCACTTGGACTATTTTAACGATGTCTTTAAAAACTTTTCGAGGCTGGCAAGCTCCAATCCCTGAAGAAGCCTATGGAGGAGTGATCCAGCTCTCAGATTTAATCAAAAATATCTTAATTCGTGTTCCGAAGATGAACGAAGGTCTTACGGGGTTGGAACAACATGAGGGAGAGTAATTACTGACAGAATTTTCATTTTTGGGTGAACTATCCCTTTAAATAGTAAGATTTATTTTCAATAATGGTGCTTGCCTATGCAATACTCACGGTCAAAATAGAGTTCATCTCATTGAAGGCAAAAAAAAATCATGAGTATTTAATAATTTTGGCAAATTATTGGTATGTTTTTGTACAATGCTCACGCTCTCCTGCATAGGTTTAGCGGTGGAACTTGGTGTTTTACCTATTGTACGTTTTCATATGATGGATTAAATTCTGAGGTGGGACCAAAAATACGACCAGAAAAGGTATGGAAACGCTGCCTTAGCAAACACTGGAATTCTTCTGCCAAGTAATATATAGGTCATTAGGCTACAGTAACTGTCGCTGTTTATCGTTGCCATGCGCCAAGTTCATTAGATGTGCATATAAATTCATTTCATAAATAGGCCACAACTCATAATTGGAATAAACCCTCATATAGAATGTCTTCAACCATCCATTCATGATAGCATGGCAATCCACCGCTAATTTACTTGGTGCTGTCAAGGTGGACAACCGAACGATTGTTTTGACATTAGGGTTCCAGTACTCTTAAATAATGTTGTGACATTATTACTTAGACTCCTCCATGAAAGGCACTCAGAGCGAAAAGCCCTCAACAAACAACACACTGCCTTTCTCATTCAATTTCCTCAAGCATTCTTGATTTATTCGTTGACACTCTTTCTTTCTCTCCTCCTTTCTCTCTCTCTCTAAATATTTACCACCCCCTAACCAAATTTACTGTTTAATTTGCAGCGTGCACTTCTTTATTGATTGGCAGAGCGGCTGATTACCGGAGCAGCCCGGCCCTTTTCCCCGCACGCTTCATTCTTCAAGCAGCGGGGCCTTCTCTGAGAATAACAATCCTGTCAAATTAACCACGGGCACCTAAATTATTCAAATACTGTAAATCCTCTTTCTTTACCGCGCTGCCTGCTCATAATTTGTCTTTTCATTGTTGCCAATTTACTGGCAATACCATCAATTAATGATGCCAACTCGCTCTAAATGGCGCAGAGGAAAAAGTGTCAACATGCGCTGGCTTGCAGGAGAGGAGTTGGCAGACTGTGGAATATCTCCGGCTGATTTAACGTTGGCTTTCATTCATTACTTTGACACACTCTCTCCCCTCCGTCTGCGCTGGAAAAGTCCCATAATTACATTAGCTTTGTGTTTTACTGCGCCTTTTGCGTGGCTCAGTGTGGAGCTTATGCTATGTGCTCAAAATTACCCATGAGCACCTCTGATGTTTACTTTTATTTAAAAAAATTATACTGGTATTGGATTAAACGGGTTGACTTGTGACTTGATACAAGTTTCAACACAGTTTTACATGCATTACCAAGCTAAATGAATGACTGATAGTGTGTGATTATTCATGGTTATATACTAAAAATACATATCTTCAGCTTTTTTTTGCTTTTTTTAGCAAATCTTGATTTAAATGCATTTAAAATTAAAATCTTTACTCTCATTCACTGCTCTCTCTCTCTCTCTCTCTCTCTCTCTCTATATATATATATATATATATATATATATATATATATATATATATATCACATATGATATAATTATCAATTATATTAGACATTGTGCAGTCTTCATCAAAATAAAATTCACATAGTTAAAAAACATTCTCACCCCAAATATTAGTGTTTTTGCATATGCATGATTCAAATGTTCAGTTTCACATGTTTTGTTATTTTTCTGTATACATTGAAGAAAGTGTTTTCATTGTCCTTGTGCTGGAAATCACAAGTGTGTGTGTGTGTGTGTGTGTGTGTGTGTGTGTGTGTGTGTGTGTGTGTGTGTGTGTGTGTGTGTGTGTGTGTGTGTGTGTGTGTGTGTGTGTGTGTGTATGTGTGTGTGTGTTTATTTATGTGTAGCAATGATGGAGGTTTGGTAAAGAAACTTTTACTTGTCAATAAAAATGTCAGTGCTATCTCACACAAGGAATCCCATATGAAGAACTGGATTTACCGTTTATAATCCCCCATCAAACAGACAATATTGTTATATCCTAATCCCTCACAATTGTGAGATTAGCGGCTTTCACCTGCTGCTGGAGCTGAACGTGATTGGCTGATGGCTGATCTCTCCTCTATACGACCTCTAACTCTCTATTAGCATCATTAGTGCTGCTATTATCTGCATTCTGGACTAGGCATATATTCAGAATTTGCTTTACTTTAATGATTATTAATGTCATATTTTCACAACAATGATAAGATTAAGAATTGAGATCCTGTGATGAAGGATTGTTTATGGCATGTTCATTAATAGGCCTTGTTTTGTTTATTATAATTAGGCTTTTTTTCCAGCCATGGTCACTTTTAACATTCGGGTTTTTCTTTGTTTTCTTCATCGCATGTTTCATATTTTATATTAAACATGGTCTTCACTTAAACCGTTGTCTTCTTGCTAAACAAATACACTAAGTTTTGACAAAAACTTTATTAGGGACAAAATTGTTGTCTGTGAGGGACCTAAAAGAGCAGGACAGTCAAAAGTTATGCAAAATTGCCAAATCTATGCAAATATAAATGCAATATGGCACCACAAGAGTAGTGAATTTTTGAATTTATTTAAATAATAATTACAATTTTAATTTAATTGTATACATAAAATCACTTATCTTAATTTTCTTTCTTTCTTTCTTTCTTTCTTTCTTTCTTTCTTTCTTTCTTTCTTTCTTTCTTTCTTTCTTTCTTTCTATTTATACTTGGCAATAAATCTCATTCTGATTCTGATTTGTGCAATGTATATACAATGATTTTAAGACAATAAATTTTGAAATGTTTTGTTTATTTTACTGTTCGTCATTAGTGTGATTAGTAATAGTTTTGTGTTGGATTTTTACATTTTAAGAATTGTACGTCTGCGTCTGGTTTACTTTATACTAAAACAATATAATCTGCACATAAAATGCATTAAAAAATCATCTTTGTTTTGAAGGTCACATTAAAACTGTAATTTGAATCAGTTAGTTGTAATAAAAATCAATCACTGGGACATAAGAGTGTCTATAGTTGAGAAACTGTATCATGGCCACAATCTCAAATGCATCAACACAATATTTGCATATGAAAATTGATTATTTATTTAAGATTAATAATAAATACTTACAGTTATACCACGAAGATATACAGAGTGAAAATGCAAATGTTAATGTGGGATTTCTGTAATTATAATTTTTGTCCTCAAAGGACAAAGAGCCTTAATGTGAAAGAAAGGAAACAATGGCAAAACCCTAGAGATACATATTCATAATTCAAAACATTTTAATACTCCTTTCATTGCATTCTTGATAAATAATCCTCTTAATAAAAGCGCACGTAAACGTGCATACACACACACTCTCACACACACACACAATAGACATTTTGCAAAAATAAAATAAAAATAAATATCTGTAAAGTTCCCTAAAATTGGCTTAATCTAAATTAACTGTTTTACTCAAGTCAGACATATTATTCAATATGAATTATTATTACAAATAAAGACCTTTTTTAGTGTTAGATCAGGTAGAAATATTTTTTCACACACAAGTGCACGTTCACTTTTTACACTGTAACAAAAAAAGCCATTCCATCCCATTCCAAAAGACATGCCTTTCTATCGTATGACAAAAGAGGAGCAGGACAACATTGTGCTTCACCAAAAATCATCTTTTATTTCATATTACCAATGACTCTGATGGCTCCGTCTTAATAGTTGATCTGTAAAGCTCTTCTTGCAGATAGGAATCATAATCAGCTTTAAATGTGAGCATCTTTGAGCACTTGAATATGTTTGTCTTGGTAGAGAAGCTTAACTCTGTCTATCTGCTTGACTTTCTGAGTGTGTCTGTTCTGCAGAGACCTGATACTGAGACAGAAGGAGTCCAAAACTGCTGACATATTTCCTTTGCTAGCAGGGATATTTTTTTCTTAATAAATGCTGCACACAAATAGATAAGAGCTCAGTGGGATGCAAAGGAACATGTTTGATAAATATGAAATAGAAACAGAGATGCATCTTTATGAGTGGTTTGGTTGTATTTATGAAATGATTTTCAATCACATTTCACTTTAATACAAACCAAGATATTTGATCAGTCTAAATTAGGGCTGTCAACGTTAATGCATTTATGCATGCAATTAATTTAAAATAATTTAATGCAAATACGAGCTCTGTCATATTCTGTCATTGTTTCTGAAGAGCGAGAGCCCTCATGCATCGCGCTGTGTGAAATACAGACTGAAAACGTTCCCGCTGTATGGCCAGATGAAACGCAAACTACGTTTCTCAGCTGGAAAAAGCTAACAGCGTCTAGCTAGTAAAACCAAAAAACATGGTTAATATAGTTAAACCATGTTAACCACAGATTAATCATGGTTTGTTGTTACACGGTACACATCCTATACACTGAATTCTGAAAAGTTTTGTTCTGTGAATTTTTTTATTTTTTTTCATAGGTGCTTTGGTGTGCATACATTTACAGTATGTATTATATGGACTCATATCATTTGGTTATTTTGTGTCCTTTTGGAGTTTCCAAGTGTCGTTTTTGGAAAAACACAAATATACCTTTAATACAGTTCTTTGAGAATCACCCTTCATTCTGATAGTTTACTTCAGACGTTTACTTAGTTTACTTTACTTTGCTGGATATAGCAAATGTGTTAAACGAGATCAATGATATATGCTTAATTTCATGATAAGTATTAATCACGATTAAAAAGATATCTATTGACAGCCCAAGTCGAAATATAAATAAATATGTCTGTCATTTTTATTTATTTATTAATTTTACATTTTATTAAAGGTGGCATCAGTAATTTTTGAAAAACACTTTTGGCCAATGTTAATCAAATAATCAAATCATCCCAAGAACATATGAGTCAATAGTTCTCAACTGGCCAGCAGCCATATCACCCTGTAGCCCAAGACTGGTTGCCCACTTAAGCTAAGCAGGGTTGAGCCTGGTCAGTACCTGGATGGGAGACCTTCTGGGAAAACCAAGTTGCTGCTGGAAGAGGTTTTAGTGAGGCCAGCAGGGGGCGCTCACCCTGTGGCCTGTGTGGGTCCTAACGCCCCAGTGTAGCGACGGGGACACTATACTGTCAAAGAGTATGAGACATTAAACCGAGGTCCTGCCTCTTTGTGGTCACAAAAAAATCCAAAATCTTTCGATTTCGGTGTAACCCCGGCATCCTGGCCAAATTTACCCAGTGGCCTCTGTCCATCATGGCCTCCTAATCCTCCCCATATATATATATATATATATATATATATATATATATATATATATATATATATATATATACTAATTGGCTTCATTACTGTCTCCTCTACACCAGTCATAGATATATACACCAGATGTCGCCTTGGGGTTCTAAGTATGCGTCAAAACCGCCGCCATTTTGGAACAGGGGTCTTGTCATAGAAAGTAGCTAGGTAACGCTGCATTCATGGATGAGAAGTGTCAGACCAAAACAAACTTATAATGGAAGCTGCAGCTCACTTACAGTACCTCCGACATATGCAGGAGCGGCGGAGGATTGCAGCGGATTTCTCCTACACTTCTCACTGTATTTTGAAATGCAGCCCCAGTAAATTCCAGACTGGAATTCCAGTAAATTCCAAGCTAAGATAGCTTTTATCATTCCTTTACTCACTGGTAAAGCATTACAATGGGCTAAATCGAGCTGGGACCAGAATGGTAGCGATACTAGCTCTTTAATGACCTTTACCAGTCAAACTTTTCGGTCAAACTGCTAATGATCATTCTGTGCATGATCAACTATTTCATCTGAATCAGGGAAATTGTTCTGTGGCAGGATATGCTCTCCATTTTTGTAGGCTCACTGTGGCCATTGGGTGGAATGAAGCTCCTCTTATTACAGCATACTGTTAATGTCTCAATCCCTCTCTTCAGCTGCAACTGGCCATCTATGGTGATGCCATGGGGCTATAAAATTTAATCCAAGCTCAAGAGTGATTTATTCCAATCACTCATCATTGCCTCCAGCACTGGAACCTATGCAGATTGATTCTTACCATCTGTCCCAATCTCAACACCAACGACGCATCAATAACAATCTCTTTTTACACTGTGGAGCTGAAGGTCATCCAATCTCAAATTGTCCCATTTGTCCTGTTTGTCCCAAGGTGAGTACCATTCAACTATCACCAATAATTTCCTCTCTTACAAAAACTACAGTACAAGAACAGATTTACCTTCTAGTCCTGTAGGGCCGAACAGCTGACATCATCCTGGGATGCCCATGGATGATGATCCACTCACCTCAAATCAACTGGTCGACAGAGGAGATCTTAACTTGGAGTCCACATCGCTTCAAGAACTGCCTCTAACTTCCTTAACCAACTGCAACTACCACATCAGTTTTCTCAATGACCATCGAGAGTTCCTTACCAGAATCCCAACCAGAGATTCCCATAGAATATAGGGCGCTCTAGGATGTCTCGAGTAAGCAAGCTGCACCCAACTTCTACCTCAATCGGCCATGGGACTGTGCTATCGAATTACTTCCTGGGGCCAACTTAACTATGGATAAGATCTATCCTCTATTGTTCCCAGAGCAGAAGACTTCAAGACTTCATCTGTCCCTCTATCTCACCTGTCACTCCTAGCTTCTTCATGGCCAAAAAGGACGGAGGCTTGTGGCCCTGCATGGACTACTGTGCACTCAGTGCTAAGACTGTCAAGTACTGCTATCCGCTTCCCTTGGTCCCTTACCACCCCTGAATAGCTGAGGGACGCACACTTGTTCACCAAGTTGGACCTGTGTAGCACCTACAACCTCATCCGGGTACAGTGGGATTGTCAGATATAGCCAAGTAGTAAGGCACAAGGACACAGGATTTCCAACAAAAAATGGGTTTTATTTTACCCAAAAAATAAGAAAAGGTCCCAATTAAAGAATACAAAATAAATCCACTTGTTCTAACAAATAATCTAGCTAGACTTAAATAAGCTAAAGTAAACAAAACAAAGTTCCCTTTCGAGGGAACTCAACACTGCGTCGAGAATCGACTCTTTGGGGACGCTCCCTTAGCGTGCGCCTCTGAAGTATGAATGAAACTATTCCAATCCTGATTGGTGTTGCGTCATGACGTAACATGTGACGGCATAACCGGATGCATAAAAGCGACGCCGACACACACACACACTAGCTTTTCGCTCTTCAGCAAGCGCTCTATGTTACGACTGTCTGTCTTATTTGGTGTTGTTTGTCTATCCCTATATATATTATGGCCAGCCAGCAGTTCAGAATGTGTGTGCACCCCTGTCCTCGTTTTATTATGGATGGGGACACGCATGTTTTGTGTGTGAACTGTTTGGGAGCGCAGCATGCCCAGGCAGCTCTCGAGGGAGCTGCCTGCGTACACTGTGAAGCACTACCCATGAGGGTGCTGCGCTCCAGGCTGGCGTGCTTTGATAAGCTCGGTCAGGCTCGCGTTCCCCGCGGTTCTGGTCCCGCGTCTGTTGAGGCGGCGCGGCGACTCAGATCGTGGGGTTCGCAGCGGGATCTTGCAGATGAGAATGAGACTGCTGCGGCACTTTCTCATTCTTCATCTGAAGATCCCGAAGCCCCTGTGAGTGGTGCAGAAGCCCGCGCTGCGGCTTCTTTTGCCCACGACCAGGTCCCGGTGCTTGAGCTCTCTGCTTCCGAGGAGGCAGAGGTGATCAGCATCGAGGATGACCGTGAGTCGAGCGCGCCAGTTCACGGCCAAGCTTATGAGGAGCTGGTGGAGGTTGTGACTCGTGCCGTGGCCAGACTTAACATCAGCTGGCCACAAGATGAGCAGGGAACGCAAGTCGTAAGCAAGTTAGACGAGCGTTTCCTGCGGCACAGGTCACAGCCTCAGCGCCGGGGTTTGCCGTTTTTCCCCGATCTCCACAAAGAGATCTCGAGATCGTGGGATAAACCGCATTCGTCCCGTGTCTCCCGTCCATCTGTTGTCGATTATAGCAATGTTGTGGGGGCACGGGATATGGGTTATGGGAAGATGCCTAAAGTCGAAGAAGCTCTAGCCGGTTATCTATCTCCTGAGTCGGCATCTTCCCTTAAAACCCCTGCGCTGCCTAGTAAGCCCTGCAGAGATACATCTGCTTTAATAGGCAGGGCTTACATGGCGGCAGGTCGGGCTGGTTCATGTCTGCACTCTATGGCTATCTTGCAGGCATACCAGGCCGATCTCCTGAAAGATTTGGACGAGGGGGAGGGGCCAACTCCTGAAGATATTTCAGAGTTGCGCAAAGCCACAGATTTGTCTCTCCGGGCCACTAAAGAGACGGCCCGCGCTATTGGCCGCTCTATGGCAGCTATGGTGGCCACGGAGAGGCATCTGTGGCTCAATTTATCTGGTCTAAAGGAGAAAGATAAATCTGTTCTGCTGGATGCGCCGCTTTCGCCTTCTGGCCTGTTCGGCGACGCCGTTACATCGGTCGTCGACAGGTTTCAGGAGGCGAAGAAGCAATATGCGGCGTTCCAGCAGTTCCTCCCCCGAAAATCGAAGTCCAAATCGAGTAGGGTGGGGCAAGAACATCAGCCCCAGCCATCAACCAGCTCCGGGCAGAGCAAAGGGAGAGCGTTTCCTCTAGAGCCCCTCCTCCGGGAGCTTGGCCACGGAGGAAACGCTCCCAGCAGAAGCCCCCCAGCCAGAAGGGCGATTTAAGGGATGTCCTTCAGGCTAGGAGGGCTTCAGGAAAGAGGTCCTAGCCAGAGCCGTGGGACCTCTGAGGGCTGTCCCCTCCGTTGTAGAACAACCGAGGTTGTTCTCACAGCGGAGCCCTCTAGGAAACGATGTGAGTTGCCCGCCGTCGGTGACGCTTCGGGCCGCATCATATTCCAGCGAACGCACTGTGGGTCGTTTTTCTCGAAAATAAAAAACGAGCATCAGTTATGGTCACGAAAACCGTATCGACTACACCCTGCCGGTCTTCCGCTTCAGTGTGTCGAGAAGGGTGCTCGAAAAACACCAGAGGCCAGTCTCGAGAGGCTGGTTCCCTTAGTAGATTTTGTGGAGGCATGGTATCATCTTCCCAACATATCTGCATGGGTCCTGCATATAATAAAGTCAGGGTACAGACTGCAGTTCGGGCACCGCCCCCCCAAATTTTCTGGGGTGGTGCAGACTACAGTGGTTCCAGAGCAGGCTCAGGTGATGGAACAAGAAGTGCAATCTCTGCTGTTAAAGGAGGCCATAGAACGTGTTCCTCATTCAGACAGGGAGTCCGGATTTTACAGCCGGTACTTTATAGTTCCAAAGAAGGATGGGGGGTTGAGGCCAATTCTAGATCTCAGGGTTTTGAACCTGTCTCTGATGAAGCTCAGGTTCAAAATGCTCACTATTCCTGTCATCGTGAGTCAAATCAGATCCGAGGACTGGTTTGTCACGATAGATCTAAAAGACGCCTATTTTCACGTATCCATCCTTCCATGTCACAGGAGGTTCCTGAGGTTCGCTTTCGGGGGCGAAGCTTACCAATATCGGGTTCTTCCGTTCGGCCTAGCACTCTGTCCCCGCACAATCACCAAATGTATGGATGCAGCACTTGCTCCACTGAGACTTCAGGGCATCCGCATACTGAATTATATCGACGACTGGCTCATTCTGGCCCAGTCTCGAGAAATGACAGTTCGGCATCGAGATGTCGTCCTTGGCCACATTCAAAAATTGGGGTTGAGACTCAACACAAAGAAGAGTGTGTTAGAACCGTCCCAGTCCACAACGTTTCTAGGCGTTGTGTGGAACTCGACTACGATGCAGGCACGCTTGTCTCCGGCGCGTATCGAGTCCATTCTGGCGATGGTGTCCAAGTTAAAGCTAGGCCAGGCCACTACTGTAAAGCAATTCCAAAGACTGCTGGGCCTCATGGCAGCGGCATCCAACATTATACCTTTGGGCCTTCTACACATGAGGCCCCTTCAGTGGTGGCTGAAAGCCAAGGGGTTTTCCCCCAAGGGGAATCCATTTCGTATGATCAGAGTAACGCGCAGATGCCTTCGTTCTCTAATAATATGGAAGAAACCTTGGTTCCTGTCCCAAGGGCCAGTGTTAGGAGCGTCATGTCGCCGGAAAACCGTTTCGACAGACGCCTCCCTCACTGGCTGGGGCGCGGTCATGGACGGCCGCTTTGCCAGGGGTCTGTGGCAGGACCATCATCATTCTTGGCACATAAATTGTCTAGAGATGTTGGCTGTGTTCAGGGCTCTGAGGAGCTTCCTTCCAGACATCAAGGGTTACCATGTCCTAGTACGATCGGACAATACATCAGTGGTAGCTTATCTAAACCGACAAGGGGGACTCAGATCGCGCCCTCTGTGCAGACTGGCGCATCAGGTTATTCTCTGGTCCCAAGGGAAAATACTGTCTATCAGAGCTATGTATATTCCGGGGGTTCAGAATCAGGGAGCAGACATCCTGTCAAGGCAGGGGCTGAGGCCCGGGGAATGGAGACTTCATCCAGATGTGGTGAAGTTGATATGGGAGAGGTTTGGGCCCATGGAAGTGGATTTATTCGCGTCTCGAGAGACGTCCCACTGCCCACTTTGGTTCTCCCTCTCACATCCAGCCCCACTGGGGTTGGATGCCATGGTACAGGCCTGGCCGAGGCTTCGCCTGTACGCATTTCCCCCGATCGCTCTGCTTCCGGCAGTCCTGGAGAGGGTCCGTCAGGAGGGCATCAGTCTACTTCTGGTTGCCCCAATGTGGCCGACCCGAGTATGGTTTTCAAATATAATTTCGCTCCTGATAGCTCAGCCATGGCAGATTCCTCTGAGGAGGGATCTATTGTCTCAGGTGGAGGGCACAATCTTCCACCCTCAACCAGAGCTGTGGAAACTGTGGGCCTGGCCTCTGAGGGGGTTCAGTACCTAAACGCTGGTCTATCAGCCGGGGTGGTTGAAACCATACTTAGCTCTAGGGCTCTGTCTACTAGGAGATTATATGGCCTCAAGTGGAATGTTTTCGTTACTTGGTGTAGAGAACATAATTTAGACCCAGTTAGCTGCCCGGTGGCTTCAGTTCTGGAGTTTCTTCAAGATCGTTTCTCTGCGGGTCTCTCCCCTTCCACGCTTAAGGTGTACGTGGCTGCCATTGTGGCTTTCCATGTGCCATTAAGTGATGGGCCTCTGGGGAGGCACCAGCTGGTCATTCGTTTTCTCCGTGGTACTTGGAGGATGAGACCGACAACCAGGTCCAGGGTTCCTGCCTGGGACCTGGCAGTGGTTCTGGAAGGGTTATCCCTGGCCCCCTTCGAACCTCTTTAGTCGGCTTCGCCTAAAGATCTTACCTACAAATTGGTCTTTCTCTTAGCCATCACCTCTCTTAAGAGGGTGGGAGATCTCCAAGCCCTGGCAGTGACACCAGCTTGCTTGGAGTTTGCCCCTGGCAAGGTTAAGGCCTTTTTGCACCCGAGACCGGGCTATGTGCCTAAAGTGCCTGCTAATACGGCTAGGTCTACGACCCTTCAGGTTTTCTATCCTCCACCTCATGTGTCGGCAGAAGAAGAGAAGCTTCATTTGCTCTGCCCCGTCAGAGCTTTGAGTATTTATCTCGAGAGGTCCTCTTCTTGGAGGAGGTCGGACCAACTGTTAGTGTGTTTCGGGTCACCTAGGAGAGGGCTCCCGGCATCCAAGCAAACCATTAGTAATTGGATTGTGCAGGCTATTGCCTTGGCTTATGAGGTGCGCAATTTGCCTTCACCTCTGGCTATAAGGGCTCATTCTACTAGAGGCATGGCGTCCTCTAGGGCCCTCCTCTCGGGAGTTCCCCTCCAGGAGATCTGTGAGGCAGCCGGTTGGGCTACCCCACACACTTTTATTAGGTTCTATAGTCTGCACCTCCCCAGTACGCCTGGCGCACGTGTGCTCTCGTCCTGCTGAGTGCCTGAATCAGTTTCACTCCTGGGCAGGCCTGTCTTCGGTGCGTGGCCTAGTGGGCATTCGTTCCCCAAAGAGTCGATTCTCGACGCAGTGTTGAGTTCCCTCGAAAGGGAACGTCTCGGGTTATGACTATAACCCTTGTTCCCTGAGAAGGGAACGAGACACTGCGTCGTCCTGCCACGCCCCTCGAGGCCTTAGAGCGTCTTGCTTCATCGCTAGGCTAGTGTGTGTGTGTGCCGGCGTCGCTTTTATGCATCCGGTTATGCCATCACATGTTACGTCATGACGCAACACCAATCAGGATTGGAATAGTTTCATTCATACTTCAGAGGCGCACGCTAAGGGAGCGTCCCCAAAGAGTCGATTCTCGACGCAGTGTCTCGTTCCCTTCTCAGGGAACAAGGGTTATAGTCATAACCCGAGACGTTTTAACGCAATATAACGAAAACTAAGGAGAACTGAACAGAACAAAAATTACCCCCCAAATGAGACAACAAACAGGTATTTATCACAGACGATGAGCTCACTTAAACAAGACAGGGGAAAGCATACAATCAACAATTTATAAATCAACAAATTAGTTACAAGTTAACTAATCAAAGTAAATAGAGTAACAAACAAACAATATAAGAATACAAACCAATATACAACCATAAATATTTACTGCTGCACGCTCCTCAGCCATTTGTCCGTCAAGGCCGTGATGACAGAAAGACGCACACCTGCAGCCAACGCCATTCATCCAACCTCCATGCCACGGTAACTTAAACTCAAATAGAAACAAGGATAAGGAAGCAGACATAGTACAACGCATGCCAGTAAGTGTACAATCCAAACCAATGGACGAAGTACTAATATGTATAAATAAAGCTTTTGCAAATTTGTCAAACACAATCTGTGTAGTGATTTTATTATACCTGAACCTTTAATCCTATACTATACTAAACTCAAATATAACTGAATGATAAAGAGAAAGAAAATAACTATCAGTATGCAAATAAAGGTATGTATCGTGAATGCCTGCGTATGTGTTACCCTTATCAATGTGTGGCCACAGGTTTGGCCATCACACCCGGCCATCATGCCACACTCCCTTCAGGCATCTCGTGGATACAACGAGAGAAGCAGTCAGCGGTCACATTAGACTTGCCAGGAACATGCTGGACAGTGAACCGGAAAGGCTGCATAGCCAGATACCACCGTGTGATCCTCCCATTTGTATCTTTCATCCTTCCCAACCACTGGAGGGCTTTATGGTCTGTTTCCAACTTGAACTCCCTTCCCAGTAAGTAATATCTCAAGGAGTCTAGGGCCCACTTAACTGCCAAACATTCCTTTTCTATTGTCGAATAGCGGACTTCCCTTGGAAAGAGTTTGCGGCTTATAAAAGCCACAGGCCGTCGCTCACCAGGTGGTCCCTGTAACAGCACCACCCCTATTCCCCTCTCAGAGGCATCCGTCTGCACAATAAATTCTTGCTCAAAGTCTGGACTGTACAGCATAGCATTGTCTCTTAACGCCGATTGAATATCTCGAAAGGCTGTCATCCTTTCTTCTGACCACTTGCATTGATTTGGACATCGGACCCCCACCATATCTGTCAACAGAGCAGCCCTGCTAGAGAAGTGAGGGATAAAACGATTATAAAATCCTGCCATTCCCAAAAAGGACCTGAGTTCCTTACGTGTCTGTGGAATGGGAGATTCCTCTAACGCCTGGACCTTTTTGACTTGTGGTCGCACTACCCCGTTGCCAATGACAAAGCCCAGGTATTCGATTTCCGTCCTGGCTACAGCACACTTGGCCAGGTTCACCGTGAGGCCTGCTTCTTGAAGACGCTGTAGGACCTCTTGAAGGTGTTGAACATGCTCCTCCCAGGTAGTACTGTAGATGACTATGTCATCCAAATAAGCTGCAGCAAAAGTTAGTCCATGTAACACCTGGGCCTGTATGTATAAAACTTCTAAGAAATGCTCTTAAGAATAGTCTTAAGCTTTGACTTAAGTGCCAGAAAATACTTAGTAAAGAGTAGGACTTTTCTAAGAGTAGGAGACTTTTATAAAGCAGCTAAAAGCAACTTTCAGTAAAGTATACGACTGATTCTTAAGTGCTGACTGAAGTGGGACTTAAGTGCTGTGAACTAAGGACTACAATGATGTGAACCCAAAATGTCCGCCCTGAACCTCTGAATCAGCCAATAGTGAGCCTGCAAGGGTGAGGTCACAGCAGCATCACACAATTAATTCATTATTTAATTAAGAGATAACAATTATTTCAATGTTTCAATTTATTTAGAATAATTCGTTTTTGCTTTGTGCAAAAAGATTACAAATAAGTACATGCATTTATTTCACACAATTTTAATAGAGTTTCAACAAATTAATTAAATGGACAAATGTGATGCTATTTAAGTAATTAAGCTGATGAATCACATAATTAAAAATTGCACTCACAGCTGTATATAAAGGAAAGACAAAAGTTGCAAATTGGTAAAAAATGGATGCAAAAAGAAAACCAAACTGGTCCAAGGAAGAAAATCTTCTTCTAGTGCAGTCACTCCTTAAATGGAAGGACGTGATAAGAGGAAAATTCAGTCCGACTTTAACAAGCAAAGAAAAGAAAAAGGCATGGCAACATATTATACTGACAGTAAATGCAGCATTTCCTCGGACAAGAGCTTCAGCAGAGGATTGTGAGAAAAGGTGGTACAATGTGTTGGCAACAACACGCAAGGTAATTGCAGCATATAAAGTAAGCATGCGAGCCACAGGTACATTTTATTTTAGCTTATTAAACCATTTTATATGAAATGATTGTCTCCATGTGGTCAGCAGCTGAGTTCTTGTCAAACAGGTGGGGGCCCTCCTTGTAAACCTCTGTCTGAGATTGGCGAAATAGTAGAGGAGATACTTGGTATGGCCAATCCCTCTATTTGTGGCATTCCAGATGCCCCAGACCCTGCACTTCTCAAATTGAAGGAGTTAGAAAAATGGTAAGAAGAAAATTATGCATGTAATAATGTATGCATGTAATGTGCCTTTTTAATAAATTGATAGTATTTCAATCACCACATTGAATTGAATAAACATGTTTGCACTGTTTAATATTTTCTGCATTTGAATGTAGTGTGGATAATTCTGGAGCCGGTACATCAGATGCATCTTCTCCTGTATCATCTCAGTACATCTCCCTGTGTCCTCCAGATGAGCCTTCTGCCTCACAAGACACTGGATTTGCACAGGGCGCAGCCACTGAGGATGACATTGAGTCCCTTAAAAGAAAAAAGCTCAAATTGCAAATTAAGTTGCTGGAAATTCAAAATGAATATTACTCACTAAAACTGAAAAGAATTAAGAATACTCAATGATTGTACATATGCTTTGTGTAATAAAATTGTGTAAGGAAAAATGTGTTTGTTGTTACTTATTGTCTACAAGTTTGCTTACCCAAAATGTGAGTTAGCAAAGCAGTCCCTGAATGATGCTCTCCCCGAAATGCTTTGTAATGTGTGTTCGGTGGTTTTGTCATCATTCTCATCATAATCATGATCACTGTCATCATCACCATGATCGTCATTTTCATCGTCGTCATCATCATCATCAAGCAATGGGAGGTTACGAGCTTTGCAAATATTGTGCAAAATGCCACAAACCATAATAATGCGACAAGCACGCTCAGGTGAATGTTGAATCTCCCCATGAAGGACATGGAATCTTCTTTTCAGCTGTCCAATTCCTCTCTCCACCACGGCTCTTGCTACTTTGTGTGCTCTTCATGACGCAAAAACAATAAAAGAACATAGGTCAGATAAGTCAAGAATGCACTCATTAAACAAAATTGGTATCTTGTCTACAGTTCAGTCCAGTACAGTACCTGTTATAATTGAGTTGCTGTTCTCCTTGAGGTCTTCTGTAAGGGGTGAGAAGCCAGTGTTTTAAAGGGTAACCTGAGTCTCCCAGCAGATGACATCCAGGGCGAACATAATTTTGTTCGAATAACCCAGTGAGGACACTCTGGGAAAGAACCCGAGCATCATGTGTTGACCCTGGCCATTTTGGCACAAGATCGAGGATCTTGTAATTGGCATCAAATACGACTTGAACATTTATGCTGTGGAATCCTTTTCGATTGATGTATGTCTCCTCATTTATACTTGGAGCAATGATGCATACATGGGTGCCATTGATGGTTCCAACAACTCCAGGGAAACCCGCAATCCTCATAAAATCTGCTTGCTTTTGCCGTATAGTTTGAAGGTCAGTTGGGAAGTCAATGAACTGCCTTACTATGTCTGGTGTGGTTAGTGCAGCAACAGTGGTATTTAAGACCCTGCTAACTGTGGACTGTGATGGCCCTAAGTCATCACTGGTGCATTGCTGCATTTTTCCAGTCGCCAAGAAACGCAGAGTCATTATAACTTTCATTTCTGCACTTAAGGCATTGTTTCTTACAGTGGGAGAAGTTATTGAATTTCTGACTAGGTCAGTAACAAAAATAATACCCTGACGATCAAGCCTGTATCGTTTGATCAACTCTCTGTCATCATATAATTCCAACACATTCTTTCGTTGTCGGAAACTGCGCGGCCTCCTCCTCTCTGCTGCCATCTTGTTACTCCTAACTGGTTAGGAGACCTCTCCAGCTCTCTTAAATAATTTAGGAGCTGAGACCTAGTCTTAACACTTAGGAACCTTTATGAATCACACTTATTCTTAAGAATAAGAATAAGAGTAAAATGACGTCATTCTTAGAATTTTGACACACTTAAGACAAAAAAATTTACTCTGAGTGGCTTTATACATACGGGCCCTGATCAATAAGTCTCTGAAAGGTAGCCGGTGACCCATGCAGGCCAAAGGGTAAAACCCGGAAATGGAATAGCCCCCTTGGTGTCCTAAATGCTGTTAAAGGACGGACCTGTTGTGTCAATGGTATCTGCCAATACCCTTTGATCAAATCGATAGTCGTCAGGTATTTGGCTTTGCCCAGTCGATCAATTAAGGCGTCTATACGGGTAGTAGGGTATGAGTCAAACTGTGATACAGAATTCAAGTACCGGAAGTCAATACAAAATCGGATACTCCCATCCTTTTTCGGTACTAGAACCACCGGATGACACCATTCGCTTTTAGAGGGTTCAATAATTCCCAGCCTCAGCATCAAGTTCACTTCCTCCTTCAAGTCCTCTTGGAGTCTCTCAGGTATTCTGTAACTCATACGTCTAACAGCTTTATCAGGTTTTAATATCACATCATGTTGTATCAAAGATGTCAAATCAGGATATTCTGAGAAGGTTTCCGGGGTACATCGAGTTCTCACTTGGGATTGCTGATCTTCAGGCAGATGCTCCAGATTAATATTTCCCGCTACTGGTCGAGGCAAGTACTGGTCTTCCCATTCCTCCTCCTCCTTCACATGCCGGATAATCATCACTTGCGCTCTCTGCTCAGGTCGGGATACCCACTTCTTCAAAAGGTTTACATGAAGTACTCAGCTAGCACGATCTTGCCATGGAATAACCACTTCATACGTGGTGGGACCTAGCTGGTCCATGATCACAAGGGGCCCTGCCACTTGGCCAACAGTTTACTCTCCTGACTTGGCAGCATCACAAGTACCTTTTCTCCAACCACAAAGCCTCTTTCCCGTGCCGATTGGTCGTTACCATGTTTTTTGGTGCCTCTGGGCCTCCATTAGGTGGGTTTGAGCCAAAGTCCTCATTTTCTCCAGACGTTCCCTCATTTGCACAACATAAGACACAATGTTAATAGGCTCACTCTTTCCATGGTCTCCTTCCCAGACTTCTTTAAGTAGTGTCAGAGGTCCCCGAACTTCATGACCGTATAAGAGCTCAAACGGAGAAAAGCCGGTAGAAGCCTGGGGTACTTCTCTATAAGCAAAAAGAAGATACGGGAGCCATTGGTCCCAGTCCCGGCCAATCTCACCAACAAATTCCGCAGCATTTGTTTCAATGTCTGATTAAATCGTTCTGTGAGCCCATCAGTTTGAAGATGGTAAGGTGTTGTACGCAAACTCTTAATACCCAGCAACTGGTAGACCTGTTTCAGGAGATTGGACATGAAATTGGTCCCTTGGTCAGTGAGAATTTCCGCTAGCAGCCCGACTCTGGAAAAGAACTGGACTAGACAAGTTGCAACATATTTGGCTTTGACAGACTTTAAAGGAAATACCTCTGGGTACCTTGTAGCATAATCGGTGATCACCAGTAGAAACCGGTTCCCCACACAGCTCTTTTCCACCGGGCCCACGACATCCATGCCCAGCCGTTCGAATGGTTTACTGATTACGGGAAGGGGCTGAAGGGGCACTCTTGATGGACGTTTGATGGATACTTTTTGACAATCAGGACAACTTTTACAGTACTGGGCAACATCCACTTCCAAGCCGGGCCAATAAAAGTGTCTTTTGATAAGTGCAGTGGTTTTCTTTTTCCCTAGGTGGCCAGCCCAGGGAATGGAATGACTCAGGTGAAGGACAACCTCTCGAGTATCCTGCGGAACCACCAGCTGATTTTACCAGTCCGATCTGGCGGTAGAGTATGCCCTGTTCAAATACAAAATGCTCACCCTTGTCATTAGTGGGTCCCTCCCCTGTGATCTCCTGGTTTGCTTTCTATAGGCAAACAGCAAGACTACCATCTTTTTGCTGTAATGCAATTATGTTAGTAGGCAGCTGGACATGTGAGGTTAGATTGCATGTACTCTCTACGGGCAATTGGGAGGCATTATACTCAAGCTTTGCTCGTCTCTTTTGACGTCTAGATTTTCTTGATTTTGGGATACCCACCCTGCTTTGCCATGGCCCTTGTTATCACTATGTTGCACTGCTGCGAGGGCTTAACCAGATCTAGGAGTACTGGTAAATCACGACCAAGAACTACGGGATACGGAAGATTATCTGCTACCCCTACTTCTAACAGATAGGTTTGACCTTCAACCCCAATATATAGGTCTACAGTGGGCACCATTCTTTCCTCCCCATGTACGCAGCAAATGGGTAATTTATTATAGGCCCTAATTAAAGATGGAGCCACAAATGTCCTGTTCACCAGGGTCTGGTCACTCCCAGTATCAACTAGGGCCTTCAGATCTTTACCGTTTACGGTCACCGTCTTAATCTGTAACAGTACATTTGGTTTATTTATCTTCGCTGCGTCTGGGAACATAACATACGTTAGTTAGTTTAGCTGCATTTTGTGGGCAGGCTGGCCTTGTGTGGCCCTCTTGTCCGCATTGGAAACAAATGACTGGTCCGCTTGAAATGTTATACTGTCTAACTTCTGGAAAATCTCCCTTGGGAGAATTACCCGCCCCAGGCACCGGTTTCTGATGGAACGGGGCCCGTTTGGAGTCACTACCAGTTGTCCAACTCCACGGTTGATTCTTCCTTCTTGCAGCCACAAAGACATCAGCCAATGACGCGGAATCCGCTGCGGTCCTAGGGTCCCTTTCCCGTACCCAGACCTGGAGTTCAGGGGAAAGCATACGAAGATACTGCTCTAGAATGATCATTTCACCCACCTCTTCGATGGTTTTCTCCCGGGGTCTAATCTACTTGCCATAGAGTTCCTTCAGCCTTATGTACAGTTCTTTTGGGCTCTCGGATGGATGGACATCTAAGGAGCGAAACCTCTGTCTATAAGTCTCTGCACTGATATCATATTTAATGAGGATGGCTGCCTTGACCTTCTCATACTTGATACAATCATCCAAATCCATATTAACATATGCAGCCCGTGCTTTGCCAGTCAATAACGGAATCAAATGAAAAGTCCAATCGGCCTTGGGCCAACGGCAAGCTGTGGCAATTCGCTCAAAAGTTATTAAAAAATGCTCTATATCATCAGAGTCAGCTAACTTTTCTAGTCGAGGTTCACGAGGCCACGTTGGTCTAGAATAATCACCAGTAGGGTCAGCATCCCTTGTGTGGGAGGTAAACTGGTGAGGAGAACGTCGGGTCCCAGGATCTGCATTTCCACCCTGGCCGTCATGATAATCTAAATCAGTCGGGCGTGGCTCAGGAGTAAAGGAGGTACGAGACTGAACCTCAGTCTGTAATAAGCTGAATTGATGTTGGAGAGCTCTGAATCGTCGCTCCTGTTCTCCATACTCCTGCTTCCTTGCTGCCCCCCGAGCATCCATCCCATATGGGCTCGAAACAGGCCAGTCAAATCACCCAATGATGGTTCTCTACTTGCCGCCTCCTTTTCCCCATCAAACACCTCTTCGTCTATAGTCCTCTCCTCATCTCTTTCTTCTCGCTCAATTGGAGCAAGCTTAGACACTCCTTTCTTTGGTGGTCGACTCATAACTCCTAAAAAAAAATTATAATTAAACAAGAGAAAAAAAAAAGAAAAAAAGAAAAAAAAACCTGTGTCCTCTACTGGCTTATCCCACCGCTGCCACCATATGTCAGATATAGCCAAGTAGTAAGGCACAAGGACACAGGATTTCCAACAAAAAAAATGGGTTTTATTTTACCCAAAAAATAAGAAAAGGTCCAAATTAAAGGATACAAAATAAATCCACTTGATCTAACAAATAATCTAGCTAGACTTAAATAAGCTAAAGTAAACAAAACAAATTTTAACACAATATAACGAAAACTAAGGAGAACTGAACAGAACAAAAATTACCCCCCAAATGAGACAACAAACAGGTATTTATCACAGACGATGAGCTCACTTAAACAAGACAGGGGAAAGCATACAATCAACAATTTATAAATCAACAAATTAGTTACAAGTTAACTAATCAAAGTAAATAGAGTAACAAACAAACAATATACGAATACAAACCAACAAATGTTAAATATAAATAAATTGGAACCAATCAGAAACATAAATTTCATTTTCTTCACCCCCCCATGACACAGCATCTAGTTGGTATCGGCAAGCGGAATACTCAGATCATGAATATTTACTGCTGTACGCGCCTCAGCCCTTTTTCCGTCAAGGCCGTGATGACAGAAAGACGCACACCTGCAGCCAACGCCATTCATCCAACCTCCATGCCAAGGTAACTTACACTCAAATAGAAACAAGGACAAGGAAACAGACATAGTACAACGCAAACCAGTAAGTGTGCACTCCAAACCAACGGACGAAGTACTAACATGTATAAATAAAGCTTTTGCAAATATGTCAAACAAAATCTGTGTAGTGATTTTATTATACCTGAACCTTAAATCCTATACTATACTAAACTCAAATATAACTGAATGATAAAGAGAAAGAAAATAACTATCAGTATGCAAATAAAGGTATGTATCGTGAATGCCTGCGTATCTGTTACCCTTATCAATGTGTGGCCACAGCTTCGGCCATCACAGGGATGAAGAAAGGAAGACTCCTTTCATGACACCATCAGACCACCATGAATATCAGGTTATGCCATACTCACCCTCCGTAGTCCAGGGATTTATGAATGAAGTGTTACAGGAGTTACTCAACCTCCTCATCATAATCTACAACGGTTACATGCTGATATATGTTTGGAACCTGGCCGACCATCGCAATCATGGTCAGGGTATATTCTGGCAAACCGTTTGCCAATCACGTCTAGCAATCGGCAAAGCAAAATGTTGTACATGCCATTTACCAACAAGCGATGGGTAACTCGCAAAGCACAATGTTCCTTCCCGTTTCCCCAGCACGATACCACAGAACGGCATAAAGTAAGAGGGTTGAGAAGTAAGAGGCGGGGCACCAGTTAAAACATTTCAAAGTTAAAGTTCACGCAAACAGGTATTAATAGACAAGTTTTATTCAAATATTGATTGTTTAGGCTATAGCTGAATTGCTAACGCAATTATATTTGGAACATTAGAATATAGCATTCCAATAAAGAATCCAACGATGGTATTCATTCTTATGTAATATCTTAATCAAGGGCGTAGGTTTAGGGGGGGACGCTGGGTACTAGTCCCAATCAATATTTTGAGATGACAAATTTGTCCCCACCAATATTTAGCAAGCTCCTTTGAACTGGTAGTTTGATATTTGCGCTGCTATTTGGATCGATTCCAACGGCCAGGACGACAACAGTACAAGATACGCCGTAATTTGATTGGCGGCAGGTTATCTGACGGGCAGGCTACACGCGCGGGCCGGGACTACTTTTTGTGCTTGCACTCACTGGCAGCGAGCGGGTGGTGTGTGCGTGTGTGCGCGCGTGACGACGCCGATGGTAAGTTACCAGGGTTGTCTCTGCCTGCCATATACAAAGGCCAGAGTAAAACATTTTAATATTCCGTTTTTTGCCCCTTTTTGTACTTTGTAGATCAGTTATGTCACCCAAGAAGAAGAAAGGGGACATACGAAGCTTTTTCATAAAGCAGAGTGTAAGTAGGCAAAAATAACTAGCCACACAAATAACTAGCAGTAGCAGTGACTGACCAGGCTTTCAAATGCAGATTCTACTGTGGAAAATAGTATTAACTGGTGATCCTGGTTACCCAGGATATTGTTACAGTTAAACCTAGCTTCTGCAATCTATCAAGATTAGGAGCATTAATTAGGGGTGTGCAGCACGGATAGACTCATAGAAGTTGCGCTATCATGATAGAATGCTACGAAGTCACTGAATGTTAATTAGCCTACCTCAACTTAGAATCTTGCAGTCATAAACAATGGATCATCTGAGACATTTTTCGTTTCTACATTCTGTTTATGTAATGTATTTGTGAGTGTAGCCTCCTTGCTAGACACATGTGCTGGAAAAACATGTTGGCAATGTTAAAAAGGCGAAAGTTAACACTGTTGGTTATTCAAATATAATGTATCATTACTTGATTGATAATATCCAAATAACAATATCTGGTAGGAGAGTTAAACTTGCTAGCCATAGGATAGACTACAAAATTAATTAACCATTTTGTATGCAGGAAAGACCGCATCAAACCACAACAGATTTACATTTATTCATTTAGCAGACACTTTTTATCCAAAGCGACTTACAATTGAGAACAATAGAAGCAGTAAACCTAGGATAACAAACAGCAAGTTTTATGACCCTTCCCAGTTTAATCTAATGGACTTTTTTTTTTAAGAATAGAATGGGGGGAAGGGGGGGGGGGGATGGATGTCCCCACCAAAGCTGAGACCAAACCTACGCCCATGATCTTAATAAAATAGGCCTATCGAATTTCTAATATCTTTAAGTTCATACTGATACAGTTTGAGAACCACCTAAAATGTCTACCACATGCTGAAATAGTGATGATAATCCCTGGTGTGGTGTGCACATTCAGACTGCAAAGAAAATCATCAACGGCTTGATATTTTACTCTGTAGATAGATGTGCGGATCATTTTAAACGTCACCCGAATCTGCTGCTTCTGATTAATAATACACCCACCCGCAACATAATTTTCTCTGATTCATATGTCCGCACCCGATCGCCAAAGAGCGTTTGCTGAGCGTCCGCATTAACTGCTCAACTGCGGCTGTCTGTTTACCACCAGTAGCCTACCACAATCGCAAGTTCTTTATTACTTTATTATAGGCTACATAGCCTACATTTATAAGCAAAACTTTTTTAAGACGCTTATTTGACTGTCAATAGGCTATAGTTGTAATAACTGTGATTTGTGTCCGTGCTTTTCTGGTCCATGTAGACTATAGTAGGCTACTGAAAGTTATCAGACATAAAGTCATACAAAAATCACATATTTTTTATAAAGTTTTTGTCTTTTCCTCACTCAGAGTTGCTCTCAGATCCATTGAAGACTCCTACGTAGAAGCTTTAAAAATACGAAACATTTGCAGTAGGCTACACATTGCATATGGCAGGCATATAGTGGTTAATGGTGCAGAATGTAGTAGGCTAAACTATTGTCCATTTAAAATGTATTTTATATGTAATTTTATGTTATTTTACAAGTTCTTTAAATCTGATAAAAAGGCGAATATACATTTACAAACATATGCAAACGTAACTATTGTAAATGTCTAGGTCAAATAATACATTTATATAATTATTTAAGAAATAATGCAGTCCAAGGGCTGTAAGGTCATAATAGGCTTATATTATTTACATTTATCATTATAGATTATTTCAGTCAAATGCTTTACCAAAGTATTGGCGTAAAACGACAGTAGCGTACTGGCGCTATCCCACGTCAAATGGATAGGCCTATGTGACGCAACAAGCGGTTATCATTCCTTAAATTGGCCCCGCGCTGCGCGTGCGCACTCTCACGTCTTCAACAACACGAGCGCTGTCTTGCTCTCTCCTGCTCTCTCCCTCGCGCATATTAATAAAAATCAATTGAAACGATAGTAAACATGGTTTACATGGGGATAGGTTTCACATGGAGCATTTGGAGATTTTTTTCAGTTTGTGCTAAAAAGAACCATTGCCTTATCTTCTCTGAAAAGCGTTCTGCCCATTCAGATGACATAAACCACATTTCAATAAACTAAAAAAAACTATCCAGTGATGAAATGTTTTCTGTATTGACACAAATCTTGTGCGATGTCCTAAACGTCCACTAATGACACATCAGATATGCAAACAAATGACTCATTTTGAACCATTCACTTTAATGAATGGTTAAAACAACTGATTTGTCCAATACTGAACTCACGAGACGTCTGAATCGGTTTATAAAAAATCGGTAACACTTACATAAGTTAACAATTAAATAAACTGCAATTTCAATATTTAGGCTAGATAGTCTGCAGGCTTACTATACGTGTTGTAGCCATTAATTAAGCGCATTTAGTTTAATATTTGTTAAAATATTATAATGTTATTTGTTTTCCATCTGCTGATTATGAAAATTGAACAGAGTAAGATGCGCAATATATCGGGAGACATGATGGGCCAGACATGATTTTGACCACTTCATTAAGTTTTGTTTTGTAGAAAGCCTTTCTTTAAAGTGAATTTCGTTTTGTATAAATTGTATCTTAATTCTAATAAATTTTTCATCGACCAGTTGCCTGGATATAATAAATAAGAAGCAAACATTAGCAGCCAATATAATCATGACATGGCATTGCTCACGAAATGGAGCACTATAGAAAGCTTGAAATGTCTTTTAAACGAAACAATTCAAAACGAAAAGAAATAGGCTACTCTCTGATTATGTAATCCATTATGTGCATTTCTCTGTATAGGTGCATTCACTATGGAGATGGCGATCGTCAACTTCATCTGTTCAGGGACACTAACATAGAAAACACTAGTTTATTTAAAAAAAATCAATGTACGCCGGATTTACAAATGCACATCTTGATTGTTCCACGCACACATATTATGTCGAAACAATGAGATATTATGTTGAAAAAACATTATAAATAATAATAATAAATCCTTAAGAATATTTGATTGAATGCTGTATATTGTGCCTGTTCAATTTAGTATAATTAAAACTTTAATTGTGATAATTAAAATAAATTTAAATAATTGCATAAAATAACTAAATCATAAATCAGATGCATGTACAATAACCTTACGATCCAGCAATCGATTTAAATAGTACACTGGGTTTAATTTTGTTTAATGAGATCTAGGCCTACTCCAATATATGTTGTTTTTTCACTGATCACAGCGGCAACAAACACTTTGATCACTTGATTTAAATAAAAAAACACATTTCCACGCTAGATTGCTTCTTATTTAACAAACGAACTAAACGAATGCTTTGCTAGTTAACTGGAGATGTTTTATTTATTTGTATTGGTACATCCATGCCGTCAGATGTTTCAAAAGTGGTGGGGACATTATCGACCCTGGCAAAAAGTGGACGGGACATGGTCCACCCGCAAATTACGCCTATGACTTAAGCCCCCGAACGAATACTTGGAACCCAGCAAACACGAACGTTGTCACAACGTTTTAACAACATGACCAAAAGGTTTCTATAACTACATTGTGTGGTGAAGTTTGTTACAGCGTTGTCACAATGTTGACATTGAACCACCGTCCAGGGGCCTGTTCTTCGTACGTCGCTAACTCAGTTAGCTGGATTTGATTGTTGGCGATTTGGCATGATCTTGGATTGTTTGGTTCTTCGACGCTCATCCTGGACTTGCTGTCATAGTATCAGGTGCGCCAGCTTGAACCTGCTCGCGAGCAGGCTTATTTCATGTTAACAGGATTAGATTGCGGCTTTTTAAGCGGAGCTGATACGGGAAGTCTTTTAGCGCAGCGCGATAGTGTACTTTTTGAGAGATATCATTTTTCTCATGACTCGTGAGGATTTCGTTTACATCATTAATTTGTTGGAAACGCATAAATGTTCGATTCGTCGGAGTCGGGCTTTAATAACAGTGCAGGCAAGTTACTATTGCGATTCTTATCCAGATTAGTATTATATCAAATTTTAAAAAGGCAGTTGACTGACTAAAATCTCTTAGATGGTGTGTGACTATGTTCCATATCACAAATATGGCCAGGATCTGTGCATGACTCAAGAATTTTCAGAGATTTATGCACATTATTTGAACGTGGTAAGGAAAAATATACATATCAAACTCACTGTATTACATACACGTATGCTTATCCTAACAGAACTGAATTTTTCCATTAAACAGGTGATTACAACAGGATCCTGCTTGGAGACAGGTGTTTTATGACCCCATTCCCTGACCCAAACCCCAGACCAGTTACAGTGCAGCTCTAGCCAGGACAAGGGCACACAATGAAGTGAACTTTAGCCAACTAAAGTATCTGAAAAGTCTGAGGGTTGCACCTGACAGGGCCTGTGACATTGCATGGGCCATATTACACAACATTGCACCATCAAGAACAATATAAAAGATTTCATTAATGTTTAATAAAAGACAAGACAAATATGCTTAGTTCCTTGATTTTTATTTTAATTGTTCTTTGTAAAGAAAAGCCAGTGATCAAGTCATCTTTTGCCTGCAAAAAATATATATTGTACTCTGTGTGAAATAATATATTAGCACTTACTCTGAAGTTCCTATGAAGCAACTCTATCTCTAGTGCCAGTTTTTTTTTTTCTTTAAGTTGTCAAGTATTTTCAAAATACTCTTTTTTCCAGGGGTAGGGGTAAACCTGTCGAACACATGGCTTATGCATCAAAAATTAAAAGGAAAAGTACAACACTGCCCACCTCTGCATCACTGCTTTGTGCAGACTCTTCTGTAGATGTGGACTCCTGCAACTCATATTAGAAATAATAGGTACTCACGTGTAAATTAAGTAAAGTTATTTATGCAGTTAAAGATACCTCAGAGGGTTTCTTCACTGTCCTGTGCATTGGGGGGGAAATGGGCGGTAACACTTTATTTTGATGGTCCCTTTTGAACTTTCTGTTGACTATAAGTAACTTTGCAACTACATGTCAACTAACTCTCATTAGAGTATTAGTAGACTGTCTGCTTAATATCTGCTAACTCTTTATTGTGATGGTCCTCCAACAGACATTCTACTGACTATAAGTAACTTTGCAACTACATGTCAACTTATTCTATCCCTAACCCTACCAGTCTACTAATACTCTACTAACACTAGTGAGAGTTAGTAGAGATGTAGGTGCAACGTTACTTATAGTCAACTGAATGTGTTAAAGGGACCATCCAAATAAAGTGAAACCAAATGGGCAATACAAAGTGTTGTAGCTACTTTCTTCCCTTTTGATGTAACATTAGAAAAAGTCCAGTTACTGCACATGCTTCAGCCACTTGCTTGGGAACACATAAAAGTGTTGGTGTATTGTTTAATACTGCACAAAAGAGGAAAACACAATTTCATTACTATGAAGTACACTGGGGGGAAATGTGATCAATAACTCATGGCAACATATTTTTTTTTACATTAACTATGTAGTTTCACAGTCACACATGTAGACTTTCACAAGTCAAAGCAATTCATTGCTACTCAAGGTTTAACAGCTGATATGACTGGACAGCCATTTGGATTATAGGCCTACTTAATTTAATGCAGCAACAAATTATTTTACAGTGTACTAGGATCATTTAAAGTTCATTTCCCAGCGGTGAAGGTGTTCTGCTCCTGGCCTCTGGCTGTGGGTCTGAGGAAGAGCTGAACCCAGGGATGCCCTCCACAAGGTTCACACTCAACCCAAGGGTCAGCTCTTCTGCCTGGGTATAATGTGGGAGTGCAGGACCACCACCTGTTTGTTTTTCTTTTCTTTTTTTTTCTCAGCCTTTTTCTTGGTTGCTTTTATAAACAGGCAAACATTTATTAACAGTGCCTTTTTAAAATAGATTAGTTAGTACAAATTACTATTATGTAGAATATTCTAGTACTTCGCTTTTACTTGTTCCCATGTTCTAGTAGTGGATGGTGACTCTGAAATTACAATGAACAAAGTTATTAATTATTTAGAAATTATTAAAATATACAAATATATACTGTAATAAGTGATAAAAAACATCTAACTACAAACTTAATTTGTCTGCTACGTTTTGCCAGCCCTCTCTCTTGGCTTTTGCACACTTTGAGGTGTTCCCTGGCGTTTTAATTAAGTTTTCAAATTCTGCATATCCTTCAAGCAATAACTCTTGCTCTTCTGTGGAGAAAAAAACTGAGCGCGCTCTTTGGCCACGGTGAGCAGCCAATAGCAGCGTTGCTGATCAATGTTTCTACTATCGATACATATCCCCTTTTAACCCAGCGCATGAACGCGCAACTATCTCAGATAACTCAATCCAGCTATACTAATCATAACCGGCAGGAGTGTTCGAAGAACCTAATTAGCCGGATCAAGATGAGCACGATGATATTATCTTGGATGTCTCGTTTGATCTCGGATGTTTTAAGCAACGTACGAAGAACGGGCCCCAGGGCCGTTGCTTAAGGTTGTGCCTATGGTGTCTGGACAACCACTGGACAATTATGTAGCCTACTCGTCACTGCCCTGACACGCGAAAATCAGCCTTTTAAATTTCAACCAATCGCTGGGCCGTCTCATTCATCATCAAGCAATGATAGGCTACGTGAGAATTGCGTTTAATTTACCTCAGCTAAATAAGATACGTAAATTATACAAACACAACCTACAACTTCCTTGTCTATTGTGACATTTATTTGAACATCTTCTGGTCAGGTATGACAAATATTTAACTTTATGCCTAAAGTTATAAGTCATAATGAAGCCAAAATGACTTTAATGATGAGTAATTGATGCCTTGAACAGGCAGCGACTTAAGCGCGTACTTGTTGCATAATGTTTTTTCCTGTTTTTTTGGAAACACAGTGAGAAACATTTTTTGTAACCGCTCATACACCTGTTTATTTTTCCTTTGATTTGTCGTCTATTAATACCTTGTTTGGGTGAACTTTAACTTTGAAATGTTTTAACTGGTGCCCCGCATCTTACTTCTCAACCCTCTTACTTTATGCCGTTCTGTGGTATCGTGCTGGGGAAACGGGAAGGAACATTGTGCTTTGCGAGTTACCCATCGCTTGTTGGTAAATGGCGTGTACAACATTTTGCTTTGCCGATTGCTAGACGTGATTGGCAAACGGTTTGCCAGAATATACCCTGACCAATCATGTTACACAGGTCCTTCAGAAGCTAAAGGAACACCAACTCTATTTGAAGCTAGAGAAATGCAAATTCCATCGTCCCTCTATTAACTTCCTAGTATATGTGACCCGTCACAGAAACCAGGGACACAAGTCGGCAGCACAACTTTCGAGCAAAATGAGAAAGAAGAGTTTTTTTTCAAAATTGGTGATTTTCAATTTTTTGGAGAATCTGTTAATTGAAATCACGAAGAAGCCTCTCCATGTTTGAGATAGCAGTATTGGTATATTTAAAAGCTTACATTTTGAGGTTGAAATCGGCTTGTTTTCAGAGATTCTAGCATGCAGTAGGGGCGTGGCGTGTCATTGTCTGTGTGTATTTCCATACTGAATAACCCGGCGCTTTTGCCCCCGCCCTCCAAGTGAACCACATGGCTACTTATTATGCTGTGCTTTGGCCAGCTCTCTCTGATATCAAAATGCAATGAAGATGGATGCCGCAAAGATTGTCGCAGACGAGCTGAACCGTCTGGCAGTTACACCGAAAATGTTTTCGCCGCACTTCGTGGGCTCGGGAAACTGAACCGGAGGTATGGGCGCGGCGTGCGCGCCCTCAGTGCTTGAATACGGCAGCTCGGTGTGTTGTTGCTGGTTTTGCGTTATATGTATATGGCATATTGGTCTTTGTGTGTTGTTGCTGGTTTTGCGTTATATGCAGGCTATATGGCATATTGGTCTTTGTGTGTTGTTGCTGGTACGTTGCAAATAGAGGGGCAGCACAATTGTTTAACGCCTAGTGCGGCAGAAGTGCACTCATTCGAAGTGCAAAAAAAGCTGTAAAGCACATGGAGGAGCTTTACAGGGGGTATGGCTTATCTAAATGAGATGTAAATGAGCCCTATTGTCACCCCCAGCAGCAGAGACAGGTGAGAACTGCACAATCTTTAGAGCTCGTTTTCTCCTCTTTGAGCTTTTTTAAGTGCCTACTTTAAAATGGCCACAACTTCTCCAAATATTATCAGATTTCCACATGTTACACATCGTTGGAAAGCTTGGAGATTACACTTTCAGATTCTATGAATAACACAAAATGCCCCAGAACCGACTTGTGTCCCTAGTTTCCGTGACTGGTCACATATGTCATTGATGAATTTGGCATCACCATGGACCAGGGGAAAGGTACAAGCAGTTAAGAATGCAAGTTCCGCAAGTTAATTTCCAATTTCAGATAGATAACCTCTTCACTAACCTCGACAGTTTGCCAAAAAGCTGAGTCCCTGCTACATTGGACCATTCACCATCCAGAGACAAATCAACAAAGTCAATAACCAGTTAAACCTACCTTCTGTCCCAATACAGAACTGCACATACCTTACATGTTTTCCTCCTCAAACCTCAGCATGATTCTCTTGTTTCTACATCCACAGGGTCTGGTGCAGCTTATGTGGAATCTGATGTGTGCCTCATCTCCACCCTGTCCGTACCATCCTGGACTCCTGGCGATGGGGCAACCGAAGCAAATATCTGGTTGACAGATGAGAGATCCTGGGTGCCAAGAGAGGATATCCTGGATCTTGCTCAAGTCAAGTAAATTTAAGTCACCTTCATTTATATAGCGCTTTTAACAATATATATTGTTTCAAAGCAGCTTTACAGTGATAATAGGAAATTAAAGTAACATAGATTGTTTTGGCTTTATACCAGCTTTAGAGTAAAGTTATTTTCCAGCTGAATTTAGTTTTGATTGATTCCTGTCCATTGCAAAGATCATTAGTTATTAACTTAACTTAACATCTAAGTTAATAAACCGCACAAAACGTCTCAGGTTACGACTGTAACCCTAGTTCCCTGAGAGGGGAACGAGACGATGCGTCGATGACGCTGTGGGAACGCCTTTGCGTGATTACCTCTGAAGCACGTATGTCAACTAGTCCAATGGAATGAATGAACGAACGCCACGGGCGGGTGACGTCATGACCAGGAAAGGATATAAGCACATCCGGTGCTTTACTCGCGTTAGCTTCTAGTGACGAAGCAAAGTCGATCGCAGGGATGCAGGAAGTATGGCAAGGTGACGCATCGTCTCGTTCCCTTCTCAGAGAACTAGGGTTACAGTCGTAACCTGAGACGTTACCTTTCGAGGGAACTCGCGATGTGTCGATGACGCTTTGGGAACGAGAATACCCAATACGCCATACTTACAAAATGCCAGATGATAAAACTGTCGGCAAACTAAGTAAAAAGCACCTGGGGCACCATCCAGGTCCAAGCTGTAAAACCTCACGAATGTGAGCGGTGAGGACCATCCCGCCGTATCACAAACGTCTTGGAGAGAACTCCAGATAATAAAGCTTAGAAGCCATACTCCTAGTGGAATGAGCCCTGACCACCAAATGGTTGGCCAGAGGACTCACAAGCAAGAAGAATAGTCTCGACTATCTATTTGCCCAATAGGTTGGATTTTCTCGACAGAGAAGTCCGATGAACATAAGTGTCCAGTGCTCGCACTGGGCACAAAAGGTTCAGCTTTTCCTGGTCTGATAAACGGGGGAGGACAGAAACCTGCAGCACAATAGGCCTCAGAATAATGGTAGGCACCTTAGGAACATCTCCATGTTTGGGGTAAGATTGCTTTGGCCATCCCCAGTGCACTCCAGTTAGGTGGGGACCGAAAGGTCCTGAAGGTCTCGACTCTTAGAGGGACGAAATAGCTAGCAGAAAATAGTCTTAAAAGAAAGAACTTCTCTGAGACCAAATCTAAGGGCTCAAAGGGAGCCCCAGATAGGCCTTCTAGAACTATTGCAAGGTCCCAAGCCGGCACCCTAGTGCAAGTTGCAGGCCTCAGCCTCAAAGTGCCATGAAGGAGACGTGTGATCATGGGGTCTCGACCCAAAAATTTACCACCCACCAGGGCGTGGAAAGCCGCAATGGCCGCCACGTATACCTTAAGCGTGGAAGGAAATGGACCTGATACAAAGCGTTCTTGCAGAAACTCAAATACTGTGTTTACTGAACAGTTAACTGGATTCCACTGACACTGGTAACACCAAGAAGTGAAAAACTCTCGAAATAGTGAATATAGTTTCCTATATAGGGAGCTCTGGAGCTTAGAATGGTCTAAACAACCTTGGTTGAGAGACGACTCTCTATGAGTTGGGCCCCCTCAGAGGCCAAACCCACAGTTTCCAATTCCCCTGCCGAGGGTGCAATATTGCATCCCCTGCCTGAGACAGAAGGTCTCTCCTGATCGGGATCTCCAAGGGAGGGCCGTCGAGAAGAATCAGGTCCGCAAACCAAATTCGGCTTGGCCAGGGTGGTGCTACTAGCAGTAGGCTTATACCATCCTGGCAGATTCACTCCAGAACTCCTGGGAGCAGAGCAACAGGGGGAAATGCGTACAGACATAGCCTCGGCCACGTCTGCACCATAGCATCCAGCCCCGAGGGGGCTGGTTGAGTGAGAGAGAACCAGAGTGGACAGTGCGTCGTATGCTGAGACGTGAACAGGTCCACTTCTGCCTGGCCGTAAAACTCCCATATTTCCTCCACCGCCTCAGGGTGGAGTCCCCTGGCCTCAGCCCCTTCCTCGACAGGGTGTCTGCTCCAATATTCTGGCCCCCTGGAATATACACTGCCCTCAGATAGCGTATTTTCTTGAGGGACCAAAATAAGAGGCCACCAACGTGTTGTCTGTGAGACAAGAACCAGAGTTTCCTCCATATAACGAAGGCGCGGGGATACTGCCGCGTGATCTTGATCGTATGGTGTGGGTTTCCCCTCGGGGAGAACCCTCTGGTCCTGAGCCACCGCTGTAAAGGTCTCACGTAGGGCAGGTCAAAGAGAATCACATTGGACTGCTGCCCTGAGGCCTAACAGTCACTGTTCCAGAGCAACACATGATGGCCCCTCAGGTCTGGGAGGATATGTCTCAGCGCATTGACGACGACCATCATCTCTAGGCAAATCATGTGCCAAGAGAGATGATGACTCCTCCACAAACCCTGAGCTGAGCGGCCTTCCAATACCGCTCCCCAGCTGGTGAGGGAAGCATCTGTCAAGATAGCAACTCGATGGCAAAGAGCTCCCAACACCGGAACTAGGGACAAGAACCAGTGTTTCGTCAATATAACCAAGGCGCGGGGGATACTGCCGCGTGATCTTGATTATACAGAATGGGTTTCCCCTTGGGGAGAACCCTCTGGTCCTGAGCCACCACTGCAAATGTCTCACGTACAGCAGGCATATGGGTATCACAATGGACGGTGCTGCCCTGAGGCCTAACAGTCTCTCGAACTGTTTCACAGTGTGTGCCTGGCCTAGCTTTAGCTCTTTTGTGGCAGATAGCAGCTACACGAGCGGGCGACAGAACGGCTCGCATCGTGCCTGAGTCCCAGACCACTCCAAGTAAAGTGGTCCTCTGTACTTGAGAAGCACACTCTTCTTGGCATTGAGCTTCAACCCCAACCTTCGCATATAAGCGAGGACGACATCTTGACGCCGAACTGCTAACTGTTCTGATTCTGCTAATATCTGCCAATCGTCTATGCAATTCAGAATGCGTATGCACTGCAGCCTGGCGGGGCCAGAGCTGCATCTACGCGCTTCGTGAATGTGCGAGGTGATAGAGCTAGAGCGAAAGAAGTCCCTGATACTGGCGTTCTTTGCCCCTGAAAGAAACCCTCAGGAACCTCCTGTGCTGAGGGAGGATGGAGATATGGAAGTATGCGTCTTTCAGATCTATCGTGACAAACCAGTCCTCGGATCTGACTTTGGTCACGATCTGTTTGAGTGTCAGTATCTTGGACTTGAGTTCCAGCACCGAACACTTCAACAGACGAAGATCTAGTATGTGATGCAGTTCTCTATCCTTTTTTGGAACAATGAGATAACGACTGTAAAGACCGACGCGATGTCGGGTGAGTACACCTGCTCTATAGCTTTGTTTACTAACAGGGCCTTTACCTCTTGCTCCATTACCAGAGCCTGCTCGGGATGCACTACGTGAGCAACACCCCGTTGTAACCTGGAGGACGAGAACCAAATCTGCCTCTTACTACTAACTGCAGGACCCATAGAGATATATTCGGCAGTAGCTTCCGCGCTCCCAGAAAATCTACCAAGGGAACCAGCCCCTCGAGGCTGGCCTTTGCTGTAATTGAGACAGTCAGATTAGGGGGCCTGAAGCATACTGGCAGGAACCACCCGAACTG
The DNA here is from genome assembly GCF_051911475.1 of Siphateles boraxobius. Taxonomy (NCBI): domain Eukaryota; kingdom Metazoa; phylum Chordata; class Actinopteri; order Cypriniformes; family Leuciscidae; genus Siphateles; species Siphateles boraxobius. The sequence goes on from NW_027509192.1 coordinate 23,499,173, forward strand.
ACTGTTTTCGAACCCCCCTCAGAGGGCGCGAGTCCGACGCAATGTCGAGTTGACGCTGCGCCGGAAGCTCGCTGGAGACCACTGCGCCCCAAAGCACCAAGGGTGGCGGGGTCGGCAGAACGGTCCCCTGAGGGCACCGAGATGGAAAAGGCACCGTATAATGTGGTGTACACTGTTCCACCCCGTATGGGGCTGCCCTCACCGGTCTGACGCCGGTGGCGCCAAGACCTTTTCTTTTTAGCCGAAGCCTTCTCAGCATGAAGAACAGTCCTCGGATCCGGCTTCTGCTTTGAAGGCTTTGGCTGCTGTGTTGCGTATGAGAAACAAGACGGCTGGAGCTGCTCACGCCCAGCAGCCCCAGGGGGTTGGACATAGCGAGAGAGAGATTCTCTTGTATCTTTCTCCATGATTTCCATCAAATTGAGCCAGAGGTGTCTCACAGTGACCACAAGGGCTGCCATAGACCGCCCAAATGTTCAGGCAGTCTCCTTAGTATCCCTGAGAGATAAATATGTGGCCGAACGAAGTTCTCCAACCCCATCGGGCCAAACTCCCTCACTTCTGTCCAACCCCAGCAGGTCAGCCTGATATGCTTGTAGTACTGCTATAGTGTGCAAGCAGCCTCCTGCTAGAGCCACGGCCGTAAATGCTTTTTCCAATAGATTAAAAATATATATATTTTTTTAATGGTTTAGTGAGAGAAGCCGACGCCTTCAGGGACGATACTAAACTGGGAGATAGATAGCTAGCAAGCGTCTGTTCTCTTAACCCCCGTATATCTGAATATACATGAACTTGGGGCTAAAAGACAAGAAGAGTAAGGCTTTTTCCATGATCTAGACAGCTCGCTGTGCAGATCGGGAAAAAATGGAAGGCCCCGTGATGGAGGTGAAAAAATAGAGGGAAGGAAACTCATTCTTTAATTTTAGGACGAGCTCCCCCTTATTTCTGCTGGCCATTAAATATTTAATTTATCTACAGCCTTGGTAAGCACCTCCACCAGCTTTATTTTATTTTATTGTTTTATATATACATTTATTTTATATATATATAAACTTTTATATATAAATTACATATGTATATATATGTATATATATTTCTCATACACTGGGGAAAGAGATGGCAAATCCACTTCCCCCATGATTGTGCTTTGTTACTTTCAATGCCCAGTACATCTACCTCCTTGGAGGTAGAACACTGAAGCATTGACCTTTCTCCCCGGGCGGAAGAGACCCCAGCGCGGGCTTCCGAGACCGGAGAGAGAGCATGGATCCCTCGTGGAAAGGGAGGAGATAAGATCCGCGGACCCGTCTCCAACCCCGTAAAGAGATCCTATTTGCGATCCACAGTAATGCATTCTCTGCGCTGCCTCGGCAGACGCGGGTCCTGCACCCTGAGAATCGCGAGCCTGGCCACTTCCCTCGAAAAATGACAGGCGGGAGCGAAGCGAAAGCTTCTCACAATGTTGGCAATCAGCCAAGGCTGATACCGAATGCTCCACTCCCAACACATCACACAAAGCTCGTGTGTGTCCCTACTCATTAAATAACGCGAGCAGGGAGAACACAGAGTTTGTGCAATTCTTTCCATAGTGTGTATATATATGTATATATCAGACAGACAACAATAAATATTCACAGACAGTATTGACACAGAGCGCTTTGCTGAGGCACAAAAGCTAACGCGAGTAACGCACCGGATGTGCTTATATCCTTTCCTGGTCATGACGTCACCCGCCCGTGGCGTTCGTTCATTCATTCCATTGGACTAGTTGACATACGTGCTTCAGAGGTAATCACGCGAAGGCGTTCCCAAAGCGTCATCGACGCATCGCGAGTTCCCTCGAAAGGGAACTGTTAGGTGACAACCAGCCTGCCTCCATGCAAATGTCCTGAATAGATAGGCTATTTGCCCATTCCCACAGGGAAGCCATTGCCTTGGTGGAGTGGGCTCTAACCACGGCTGATTGGGCCATTTTCGGTACCACTAACAGAATCGATTCCCTCTCCTCTCTGATTTTGCAAAGCAAGCAGGGCAAAAGTTTAACTAGAGGAAAGCCATAATTACATGCTTTCGGCCAGATGTGTGCAAGTGCATTAACCCACAGGGGAGATTGTGTCAGTGAAAAAAACAGGGGGTAAGTGAGTGTTCTCTGTGGATGCGAAGAGATCCTCCTCAATCCTGCCGAATACACTCCAAATCATATTGACAGTCAAATGAATTAATCTCCACTCTCCGTATATATCATCCCACACCTCGATAGAAAGTCTGCATCACAATTCAGATGTCCAGGAACATGTACTGCCCCAATGGTTTGGTGCTGATCTGCCGACAGAAGAAGGTCTTTTGCTAGCCGCAAGCTCACACCACCTTGGTGATTTATAAACACTACCACTGTTGTGTTGTCTGCCCTGATGAGAACGTGATGGTGGACCGCTAAGTGAACAGCACGGAGCTCTAGGCAGTTTATGTGCCACGACCCTGCCATGGCGGGGCCGCTGATTCCTCGAGCCATGACGATGCCTCGGCCACGGCTGTTTTAATTTCACTGCCGGTTTATGCTCTCGCCGACAGCAGCAGAAGATACGTGTGGTCTCGCCATATGATGAGCTAAAGAGGAGCAGGAGCGCACAGGATGGGGTGCTTTGGCAGGATTTGGCTGATGGCCTTCGATTGCTTTTCTGGAAGGAAGCCTGCAGCGGTGGGTGTGAGGCAGTGGGGGCATTGAGCCTGGGCACCTTCCTCCTCGGCTCGAAGGAGAAGGTAGAGGAAGAGTGTGTCAGGGCTTGTTCATTGTCTAGGACGATGGCCACATGGAGCCTGAGAGTCCGGAGGCACATATCCTCACAGTGGGAGCGCAACTCTGGCAGAATACACGTCTCGTGGCCATCAGAAGGTTCGAATGGCTCTGTGCAGGAGATGAAATTGTGAGAGGTCTTTCTTATCCGATGGCTCAACGGCGACACATCAGGGGTTTAGAAGACGTTGTCCACTGTAGCGTGTAGATCATGGTGAGTAAGTATTGCTTGATTATAGGCTTCTTATATTTCTTACATTTACATTTATGCATTTGGCAGACGCTTTTATCCAAACCGACTTACATTGCATTTCAAGGTACACCTTTTACATTCTTATCAGACTTAATAATTGACAACAAAGCTGTGACGTTGAGTGCTCATAATTTCTTTTGTGCTTTATTTATACTGAAGTGATAAACAGTGTGCGCCGCTATATGTGCGAGTGCAATTGAAGAGTGCATGCCATGAGCACAGTATAACGGCCGACAGGACAGAAAGAAGAGTTTGTTGTTCTGAGTTGAGAGACTTAGTTGAGAGTTGAGAGTGCGCCGCTATATGTGCGAGAGCAATTGAAGAGTGCATGCCATGAGCACAGTATAACGGCCGACAGGACAGAAAGAAGAGTTTGTTGTTCTGAGTTGAGAGACTTTATTTAGTAACAAGTTATGAAAATAACATTAAAATAATGACACTGACATCTAGCCTGACAATGTATCTGACCGCAGATAATGAATCAGGACAACGCATTTTTCTCAGCCCCCCTTTACTTAACCTGTGTATGACAGAAGTGTCAATAGCCTTCAAACACGTCTTTCAAAATAAAAGTCTCACGTCAGAAAATGGTAGAATTGCGTTTGTTGTTTCTTTACTGTAACTGCACACTCCGCGATCCACTCAAAACGGTTTCTCAACCCACCAGTCGAGAAACACTGATCTAAGTTATGTTATCCATATTCATTTCAATCTCTGAACTTCTACGATACATCAATAATTGTTTCTTTTTGCGTCTATTTTTATTTCACCTAACGTAGTTAAGGATAAACATTTGAGACAAAATTGATACCAAAGTGGAACATACCTGAGACTGCACTATGTTATTAAAGAGCAACATAACATAACATGAGCAATGCAGTTTATTCTTGTTCCAGTAGAAATCCTTATGTGGTATTTACTAAGAGCAACCAAGTTATGTTTTTATTTTGATGAAAGAGCAAAATAATTTGATGACCATCACCTGAATTCAGCTACTAAGAGCAGTTTGTGAATTTTGAAGTTAATTGTGAGTGAGAAATAAGCTGTTTTAATATGTCCTGGGGCTTTATGAAGGTTTTGCAGTGAAGGACTGTCTGTCTGCTGGGATTAAGAGGTGGACTCGCACCCTCGGGCCTTCACTGAGACATTAGAAGTAGAGCAATGCTGAACAAAATAATGTCATAATAATTTCAAGCTCTAAGCAGTCAAAATGTGTGTAATATGAAAAATAACAGAGATTGCAACTTTAAGTAACAATAAATATAAACATAACACAGTTATAGGACACAGGGGCTAGTTGTTCCATTTTAGTGTGATTTTATTTATAAAATATGAATTCATTTTCACAGGCTTAAATACACAGGTGAACTGAATGGGAGATAATGAGAAAATATATCAACTAGAAAAAACGAAATAAACACAGTAACCACATAAATTTGTAGAATAACAAAAAAAAGAATCAAAGAACAGAAACTGTGACATGCTGCCTTTACTTTTTTTTGTTTGTATTACTAGTATTTGTGTCAGTTATATGTCTGCCTTTCATAATTTTTACATTATTTAATTTTCCAGACAAATATATGTTTGGTATAAGTAAATAAACCACATGCTCCCATTGTGTCAACTTACCCCATATAGACAGCATTCCCCCTTTTTTGGACAGGCAACATTGGCTATATACAGGTCCTTCTCAAAAAATTTGCATATTGTGATAAAGTTAATTATTTTCCATAATGTAATGATAAAAATTAAACTTTCATATATTTTAGATTCATTGCACACCAACTGAAATATTTCAGGTCTTTTATTGTTTTAATACTGATGATTTTGGCATACAGCTCATGAAAACCCAAAATTCTTGTCTCAAAAAATTAGCATATCATGAAAATGGTCTCTAAACAAGCTATTAACCTAATCATCTGAATCAACTAATTAACTCTAAACACCTGCAAAAGATTCCTGAGGCTTTTAAAAACTCCCAGCCTGTTTCATTACTCAAAACCGCAATCATGGGTAAGACTGCCGACCTGACTGCTGTCCAGAAGGCCTTCATTGACACCCTCAAGCAAGAGGGTAAGACAGAAAGAAATTTCTGAACAAATAGGCTGTTCCCAGAGTGCTGTATCAAGGCACCTCAGTGGGAAGTCTGTGGGAAGGAAAAAGTGTGGCAAAAAACGCTGCACAACGAGAAGAGGTGACCGGACCCTGAGGAAGATTGTGGAGAAGGACCGATTCCAGACCTTGGGGGACCTGCGGAAGCAGTGGACTGAGTCTGGAGTAGAAACATCCAGAGCCACCGTGCACAGGCGTGTGCAGGAAATGGGCTACAGGTGCCGCATTCCCCAGGTCAAGCCACTTTTGAACCAGAAACAGCGGCAGAAGCGCCTGACCTGGGCTACAGAGAAGCAGCACTGGACTGTTGCTCAGTTTTGCATGTCATTCGGAAATCAAGGTGCCAGAGTCTGGAGGAAGACTGGGGAGAAGGAAATGCCAAAATGCCTGTAGTCCAGTGTCAAGTACCCACAGTCAGTGATGGTCTGGGGTGCCATGTCAGCCGCTGGTGTTAGTGCACTGTGTTTTATCAAGGGCAGGGTCAATGCAGCTAGCTATCAGGAGATTTTGGAGCACTTCATGCTTCGATCTGCTGAAAAGCTTTATGGAGATGAAGATTTCATTTTTCAGCACGACCTGGCACCTGCTCACAGTGCCAAAACCACTGGTAAATGGTTTACTGACCATGGTATTACTGTGCTCAATTGGCCTGCCAACTCTCCTGACCTGAACCCCATAGAGAATCTGTGGGATATTGTGAAGAGACAGTTGAGAGACGCAAGACCCAACACTCTGGATGAGCTTAAGGCCGCTATCGAAGCATCCTGGGCCTCCATAACACCTCAGCAGTGCCACAGGCTGATTGCCTCCATGCCACGCCGCATTGAAGCAGTCATTTCTGCAAAAGGATTCCCGACCAAGTATTGACTATTGTGTGCATAACTGAACATAATTATTTGAAGGTTGACTTTTTTTTTTGTATTAAAAACACTTCTTTTATTGGTCGGATGAAAAATGCTAATTTTTTGAGACAGGAATTTTGGGTTTTCATGAGCTGTATGCCAAAATCATCAGTATTAAAACAATAAAACACCTGAAATATTTCAGTTGGTGTGCAATGAATCTAAAATATATGAAAGTTTAATTTTTATCATTACATTATGGAAAATAATGAACTTTATCACAATATGCTAATTTTTTTAGAAGGACCTGTATATACAGTTTATATATATCCTATTCTGCTTTTTTCCATGTTCATCTTTCTTTAGTGTGCAATGTTGCTGTTTGAGCATGAAAAAGCTCTTAAAAAAGTTCTAAAGTCCCTCCAGCGGTAATTATTCTCTATATGAGTGTCAGTGTTTCTGAACTCCCTGAAATGCCTCCATTGTAGTCTTGAGTTTCTTCCGGGAACGAACACGTCACAATATTCCTCTTTTAAATAATTAATACACAGAATAAAGGGGTGGGGCCTGGTTGAGTTAGTTAGTAGTGTGTTAAATTTGGCGGTTATGGTAAGGGGCGGGACATTTCCCAAACACATTCGAAGCACTCAACCAATCACAGCACACTGCTCCAGCCGACCAATCAGAGCGCAGTGTGCTTTTCAGGAGGAGGGGCTTCATAGAGACAGGAACTAAACAGAGCGTTACTGACAGACTGGGAAGAGAGGAGCCGCAACAATGGAGAATATGGGGAAAATAATCAACATTCAAGCAGGAAAACCTGTTCTAGTAGAGCAGGACTTTCAAGACTTTGTAAAAGAGTTGTATTCTTTATAGTACTGATTGTACTGTATTTTATTTTATGTTTTAATTATTCTGATTTCTGATCATTTCTGTATTTTATATTTTATCCTAAGCTATTTTAATTATTCTGATTTCTTTTGATTATTTTAATTGATTCTATGTAAAGCACTTTGAATTACCATTGTGTATGAAATGTGTTATATAAATAAACTTGCCTTGCCTTGCCTTTATGTATTATCAGATATCAGATATGAAAACTCTAGGGAGCAAAATATAAAATTTTAGTCTTATTAAAATATATGTAGGCCTATTTTGCTTGTAAAAAGAAGCTCTGTGTGTGTGTGTGTGTGTGTGTGTGTGTGTGTGTGTGTGTGTGTGTGTGTGTGTGTGTGTGTGTGTGTGTGTGTGTGTGTGTGTGTGTGTGTGTGTGTGTGTGTGTGTGTGTGTTTGTTTCTGGTGTTTTTCTGTTGTTTTAGTCTCAATGAGATGTAACATGTGGCTCTCCCAGTATGTGGTCAGATCAGTATCTGGAGTTCAGCCAGCCTCGTTGCTCTGCGTTATTGCTTTCTGCTGAACCCCAGCCAGAAACACTCACAACCTGCCTGATATTAGTTATCAATATTTTACGGGCCCATATGAGAGCTAAAAGCTTAGAAATTAAGCCGTGCAGAAAGCTGGGGGAGCCCTGACCCCGACAGGAAGACCCAGTGTTGAGTGAGACAGCATTTTTGGGCACTGTTGATATGCTCAATTCATGTGCGAAGCAAAAAACACTGTCTAGGTAGGTAGTCACTAGTTTTTGACACGCAGTCTCTGTCATGTTGTATGACAGTCAAATCTGATGACTTACATTATTTCACAGTGCGTTGTCTGTAGTTGTCAAGGTGCATTTGCTACATGGCTTCTAGATGGTTCATTTCTTACTGGCCACCACAAGTCTGTCTTTGTTTACTTAGAGATCGGTGTCTGTTAAAATCCCTTATACTACTGGGCTGTAATGCTTGAATCTGATTGGTTGATGAACATTATAAGATGTGCAGGTATTTTCAGGGAAACGCACTGATAAAGTAGTTGGTTCCAGCAGATGTTGACTGCATTACAGCGCCATATCATATGCATTATTTTTCTAATAATTCAATGGCACGCGCCATTGTCAATTATTCCTTAGTATGAGCAATAGCAATACCAATGGTAGCATTAGCAAGCACTTCTGAATACAAAAAAACCTCTCCATAAATCACTTGCAACCCTTAGATTTCAAGCCGTTTCCAACCACTTTTGGTATTCCAGACATCCGTTTGAACAATTAAGACATCCACTATGATTTAGATCTTGTCCTTGAAATTTGGTGAAAACGCCCGTTGACAGATGGTTTTAAGCCAGCGTCAAACAGTTTAATGACACGTACAGCATATCACACTCCCACTGTCGCCCACTTCACATTCCTCTAATGCCGTTACACTGCGGAGTCGAGCGCCACTGTTTTGATTGTCACATTTAGAGGCTCCAGTCACCAGGGTGTTGTGAAAAAGCACTGGTAATCTTGTCGTAAAAATCATAGACTAGCTTTTTTATTTGCCGCTGTAAACCTTGCCCAGGGTGAATTAAAGACTCCATATGGTCTGTTGTATTTAATGCTATGTAAACACTGCTGCATCTCCATTTAAACGATGAGAACAGGACGTATCATATAGAACATTTCACTCCTCCTATTAGATTTTGATTTGTGTTTGACAGTAAAATCAAAATGTAGTTATACTGAATTAAATGCAGGAGTCTATCATATGTAGTGAGTACCGCGCATTTATTGACGGTTACTTACAGTAGATATCTGCAGTTTCTAATAACGCAAAAATACAGTAAACAGTCTCTACTTTTTCACACCAATTTGGGGATTTCAAAAGATATGTCAAGGTTATGCTCATTAGGGAATGTCCTATTTGTCTTTACATTTCATTAATTTGACTGAACAAAAAAAGAATAAGCCACCCAGCTAAAAGTGATCATGAAGAATACACCAGCATTCGGCTGACCTATATAATCCATTATGTTGCTTGCTATTATAAAAAGTGGCCTGCCTCCTGTATGTGTTCGGCTCTAGGATTCATCCTCTCTGTTCCGGAGTGAATTTCCTTTGGGCTGTTTTCAATGTTATACACTCAAATACTTGTTTTCTTATGATTGACACAGTGGCCCCAAAAATTATTTGGACACTTAAGCCACACTAACATTACAACATATCAAATCAAGTGGCCTTTATTAACATTGGGCAGCTGTGAGCTAGCTAACTGCGTCATTTTTTAGCTTAGCAACATGCTAACACATTTTTATTTATATGTATTTATTATTACTGTTTTTGCTGGGGTGAAACTGCCCCCAAACAAAATCAATCTTTATATAAACTGGATAGCAGTTACAGTTTTCAAAAGTGCATGGATACTGTGTGATATAAAACATGGTTAACGCTTTGATAAAAAGGTTCATTTCAAAATGACTATTATTACGTTTTACAAATACATCATAAATCCAGGAGTGAATCACAATCTTATTGTGAGGGTTAAATCACAACCACAGCTAACAAAAATATGTTCTGAGAACGTTAAATAACATTCCCATCAAGTTATTAAAAATATATTTCTGAATGTTTTCTGAACTTTTTTAAAAATGTTCTAAAAACGTTTTCTTTTTGATTAATGCAAATGTTAAGTGAATATTCCATTTTATTGTTTTGTAAACATTATATGGCTTGTTATTTTTTAATGTACTTTGAAAACAAGTAATAACTTTTAAAAATGTTACATGAACATCCAACAAAAACCATTCCATCGTTCCATGAACAATGTATAATGTCTTTCTGCTGATGTTTTGAGAACATTATTAAAGACCAGATAACTTTGAACAAATGTTCTATTGACGTAACTGGAAAAAGGTTTGTTCATAACGTTGAGAGAGCCTTGCCAGAACATCCCCTGTTAGCTGGGACTTTACTTTTGTGACCTGTTTAAAATGTTCCACTCCCTGTAAAGAATGTTTGCAAGTGATGGAGCTTGTAAGTTACATAAGTTGGGCTTTCTTTGAAACAGACCTTACACTATAAACACAGAACTCACTGGAATACCCACAATTCTCAGTAGATCTGAGGAGATTGTGTCACCTCTAATGATGTCAGCTGACGGAGAGATTGATGGTGTTAACATTAAGCAAAGTTTCCCCTCTGGTTTGCCCTTTATTCCAAGAAAACACACATATGTTCACGGTGGCTTCAACATGCATCCGCAGTCTGAAGCACATGCTATGAATAGGGCGAAGTGACAGTGAAATATGGCTCTGCTGTGGACTCTCTCATTTCTAATGAGAATATAGCGCTCTTGTCCTCTCCTCATTCTCAATGAGTTAATTTAACTGAGTCAGGGACGGCGGTGCACCTTTATTTACTCTCAGTTTGCTTTAACATTCAACACAAAGTGATGTCTTTTGATCCACACTGCTCCGCATGATTTACAGGCTGTGTGTTTTTGTAAACTCACTGTTGTCTTTTTCGTTCATGGTATTTTTAGTTGACTAATACATAAATAACATGTTGGACGTACTGTATATCGGTATGTATCCTCTATAACGTAACAATTACTTCAGTACTCTTTTTATTTTCAAATATCAGGTTTACAACTGGACTATCTGGTCAAGATTACTCTATTTTACTATATTTTACAGACTGTATTATATGCAGCCGTAAATGTTGTTTGCAGAGGTACTAAACAAGACAGGTAAATGGTTGAATTTGAACTAGAGTATTGATAGAGGTAGAGGTACTGGTAATGTTAAATGTAGAGTTAGAGACAGTGATACAGATAAAGGTATTGGTTAAGTTAGAGGTTGAAGCAGTTTTATTGTTAGAGAGGTATAAGCAGGTACTGGTAAAACTAATGGTAAAGTTAAAGGTAAAAGAAGAGGTATTGGTTGAGATAGTGATAGTGGGAGAGAATTGGTAACGTTAGAGGTAAAAGCAGATGTTTTGGTAGAGATAGAGGTAGAAGTAGAGGCAATGGAAGCTGTAGTGATATTGGCAGAGTTAGAAGTAGAGGTATTGGTAGATATAGTGGTGAAGGTATTGGTAAGGTTAAAGGTAGATTTTAAACTACAGTTAGAGGCAAAAGTAGAGGTACTGGAAGAAAAGGTGTTAGAGGTATTGGTTGAAGCAGTCAAAGTGGTAAATTAAAGAATTGTAAATTAATTTAATTGTAAATTAAAGAAATCATAGATTAATATTGTTCCTCTAGTGTGTGGATCGACTTGATGTGATCAGGAAAGCACAACACACACTAACAGATTCCATTCACAAACCACAGAGTCCCGTTTTCGAACATGGGAAAATTTCACAAAATCTTAAAATTAAAGTAAACAAACATGGCGGACGACTGGCAAGAAGAACTTACGCTTATAGTGTATGGATCGTTTTTTCAGAACGTTTGCAGAGGGGAAAAGAAAAATGTTTGAAGTTGTGGAGAAGGTGTGAACATGGACTTTACATCTTACAGCGGGAGCTGGAGATGAGTCTTCTGTCTGATTGGGTATTGTTTCATTTTACATGTTAATATCCAGAGCGTGTGCGCGTTTGTCCTCGGGGTTACCCCCACACAGGAGGATTTCTGACCGATTCGAGATCAGGGGAGCTCCGACGTTCTTACAAGCAGATTCAGTCATTCTTAAACGAGTAGTTCACTTCAGATTTAAAATCTCCTGATAATTTACTCAGCTCCACATCATCCAAGATGTTCATGTCTTTCTTTCTTCAGTCGAAAAGAAATGAAGGTTTTTGAGGAAAAAATTCCAGGATTTTTCTCCATAGTGACTTCAATGGAGTCCAACGGGTTGAAGGTCCAAATGTGAGTTTCAGTGCAGCTTCAAAATCTCGACACGATCCCAGACGAGCAATAAGAGTCTTATCTAGACAAACCAGAGCACATTTTATAAAAAAAAAGAAACATTGATGTACTTTTCAACCACAAATGCTCATCTTGCACTAGCTGTGATGCGCCACACATTACGTAATCACGTTGAAAGGTCACGCGAGACGTAGGCGGAAAAACCGACCCAGTGTTTACAAAGCGAGCGTGCAAAGACTAAGTCAAACGCACTATACAAAAAAAATATGTCGGACAATTTTGAATTTGGAGGAGATGGAGTTTTTCACCCTACTCTACCTTTTCTGCCTACGTCAGGTTACTGACCTTTCCAACATGATTACGTAATGCGTGAAGTCATGGACGTGCAAGACGAGCATTTGTGGTTAAAAAAGTGTATATATTTTCTTTTTTTAATAAAATGTCCGCTGTTTTGTCTAGATACGACTCTTATTCCTCGGCTGGATCGTGTCGAGACTTTGAAGCTGCACTGAAACTGACATTTGGACCTTCAACCCGTTGGACCCCATTGAAGTCACTATATGGAGAAAAATCCTGCAATGTTTTCCTCAAATACCTTCAATTCTTTTCGACTAAAGTAAGAAAGACATGAGCATCTTGGATGATGTGGAGTTGAGTAAATTATCAGAAAATTTTAATTCTGAAATGCTAACTAATCCTTTAAAATGCCTCACACCAATGGAAATTCTGATAAGATAATCTGTAGAATCATCAAGACAATCTGGACTTTACCTAGGATTGTTGGAAGTGAGAAATATGTCCAAAATTGCCCTGAATATCTTGTAGTGAGTACCCAGCATTAGAAGTAAATGCAAATGTATTGGTCAAGTCAAGTCAAGTCACCTTTATTTATATAGCGCTTTTTACAATACAGGTTGTTTCAAAGCAACTTTACAGAGATAACAGGAAAATAGTGTTGTAATAATATTGTTGAATAGAAATTTAAATGTCCCCAACTAAGCAAGCCAAACGCCAATGGCGACAAAGGCGATGAAAGGCGAGAAAGGCGACAATAGTAAAGGTAGTGGTTGAGTTAAAGGTGGAGGTTTTGGATGAGGTATAGTGATAATGTTAATAGAGGAAGAAGCAGATGTATTGGTACTGTAAAGGTGGAGGTTTTGGATGAGGTATAGTGATAATGTTAATAGAGGAAGAAGCAGATGTATTGGTTCTGTAAAGGTAGTGGTTGAGTTAAAGGTGGAGGTTTTGGATGAGGTATAGTGATAATGTTAATAGAGGAAGAAGCAGATGTATTGGTACTGTAAAGGTAGTGGTTGAGTTAAAGGTGGAGGTTTTGGATGAGGTATAGTGATAATGTTAATAGAGGAAGAAGCAGATGTATTGGTACTGTAAAGGTGGAGGTTTTGGATGAGGTATAGTGATAATGTTAATAGAGGAAGAAGCAGATGTATTGGTTCTGTAAAGGTAGTGGTTGAGTTAAAGGTGGAGGTTTTGGATGAGGTATAGTGATAATGTTAATAGAGGAAGAAGCAGATGTATTGGTACTGTAAAGGTGGAGGTTTTGGATGAGGTATAGTGATAATGTTAATAGATGAAGAAGCAGATGTATTGGTACTGTAAAGGTAGTGGTTGAGTTAAAGGTGGAGGTTTTGGATGAGGTATAGTGATAATGTTAATAGAGGAAGAAGCAGATGTATTGGTACTGTAAAGGTGGAGGTTTTGGATGAGGTATAGTGATAATGTTAATAGAGGAAGAACCAGATGTATTGGTTCTGTAAAGGTAGTGGTTGAGTTAAAGGTGGAGGTTTTGGATGAGGTATAGTGATAATGTTAATAGAGGAAGAAGCAGATGTATTGGTACTGTAAAGGTGGAGGTTTTGGATGAGGTATAGTGATAATGTTAATAGATGAAGAAGCAGATGTATTGGTACTGTAAAGGTAGTGGTTGAGTTAAAGGTGGAGGTTTTGGATGAGGTATAGTGATAATGTTAATAGAGGAAGAAGCAGATGTATTGGTTCTGTAAAGGTAGTGGTTGAGTTAAAGGTGGAGGTTTTGGATGAGGTATAGTGATAATGTTAATAGAGGAAGAAGCAGATGTATTGGTACTGTAAAGGTGGAGGTTTTGGATGAGGTATAGTGATAATGTTAATAGATGAAGAAGCAGATGTATTGGTACTGTAAAGGTAGTGGTTGAGTTAAAGGTGGAGGTTTTGGATGAGGTATAGTGATAATGTTAATAGAGGAAGAAGCAGATGTATTGGTACTGTAAAGGTGGAGGTTTTGGATGAGGTATAGTGATAATGTTAATAGAGGAAGAACCAGATGTATTGGTTCTGTAAAGGTAGTGGTTGAGTTAAAGGTGGAGGTTTTGGATGAGGTATAGTGATAATGTTAATAGAGGAAGAAGCAGATGTATTGGTACTGTAAAGGTGGAGGTTTTGGATGAGGTATAGTGATAATGTTAATAGATGAAGAAGCAGATGTATTGGTACTGTAAAGGTAGTGGTTGAGTTAAAGGTGGAGGTTTTGGATGAGGTATAGTGATAATGTTAATAGAGGAAGAAGCAGATGTGTTGGTACTGTAAAGGTAGTGGTTGAGTTAAAGGTGGAGGTTTTGGATGAGGTATAGTGATAATGTTAATAGAGGAAGAAGCAGATGTGTTGGTACTGTAAAGGTAGTGGTTGAGTTAAAGGTGGAGGTTTTGGATGAGGTATAGTGATAATGTTAATAGAGGAAGAAGCAGATGTGTTGGTACTGTAAATGTAGTGGTTGAGTTAAAGGTGGAGGTTTTGGATGAGGTATAGTGATAATGTTGATAGAGGTAGAAGCAGATGTGTTGGTAGAGGTATAAGACTCTGCAGAAGTAGTGGTACTGGCAGAGCTGAGGCTAGGTGTTACCTCCATCGACTCTTCCCTCAGATAGTACAACAAAGATACAAACACCTCGGTTTTGTTGGCACCACTGGACTTACACAACATGATGTTTTATTAACAAAGTTTGTCAGCAAGTTCGTCACCAATCAGCAAGAGATGAGGTCTACTGTATATATATATATATATATATATATATATATATATATATATATATATATATATATATATCACCTATGTTCCTCAACAGTTTTTTCTGTCTCCTCACACTCGCCTGGTTACTATCCTACTAACCAGAGACACGGGGGAGCTCTGTATTTTTGGGCCAAAATACAGAGCTCAGATCCGTCCCCTCGGACAGCACACCAAATACACATACGTTTTATTATATCTGATTAGTTGTAAGTGTGAACTCGTGGATCTTCCACCTGAAATTTTACTCCCGTTCAATATTTTATTTATAAAAAAGCTTCTCCAAGTCCCGCGACTGCCGTTCCTGCTGTGTCTGTCTTTGGCTCACGGACAAATTTGATTTGTGTTTTCTATGGAAAATGCAAATACTCCATGGCACGGCTTTTCATGCATAGTGCTAATATGCAAATCACACAGTTCACTTCCATCAAATAATGTTAAAACCTAAAGTCTATAAAAGTAAGTAATTTAATGAAATTTTCAAGAATGCAAATCCAAGGCTGTTTCTCTGCAAGCATTAAGCTGCGTTACGTGGGGCCCGTTTATCTTAATAGCTGATCTGAGTGCAGCGAGTGAGGGCCTCTCAGCCTAATCAAAGCTTTGCCTCCTGTACCGTGGCTTTCTGCAGTGACCAACTCAGAATTAACACTCCAGTGCACCCAAATATGACCGCTTCACCATTGATATGTGCAGTTAATTACATTCAAATGACTATTAAAGAACCTGCTCTCTCTTCCTCTTTTGGCTTCTATCACAATGCCAGCAGCCCGTCTGAATAGTCTCTGGATTACAGCCCCTGTGTTCGCTAAAATAGATGAAAATTCATTGGAATTTAATGCAGCCAAACTTTTTTGATAAATCTACATCAAATGACTTCAAGCAATTAATGGCTGCAACAATTCAGTAATGTTGGTTTTGATTTATCACCTTATGGGGAAATGATTTATGGCTTTATGGATTAAGACAAGGTATCAAGTGCCGCATGTTCTTCTGCAGAGTTTTATGATCAGCAATCTATCCTGATAAGAAAAGTTTTAAGGATCTGTGAGTGTATATTAGTCTTTAAATGATCTCTTCTGGTCATATATTTGTTTTTATAGAGCAGTGAATATAGATGTGATCACGCATGTGCTATTTTCTTCCAACTGTATCAGACAAAACTCTTTCAAAGATCTGCTGCTCTGAATGAAACCACTACAATGAAATTATTTAAATGATGATGAAGCAATTAGCTCAAAAATGGCTCTGGACATTTTATATTACTGATAGATTTATATTTGGATTTTGGTTGTATAATGTTCTTGGGCAAACCAATTATTGTCTGTTTTGAGGTATTATCTTTGTCAAACATAATCAAAATGAGAGAGAAATACATTTTATTAATAGGTATGATTAAATGTAGTATAGTGATTGGCTGAATATCTGATTTTCTCTCTCTTATTTATTTATTTTATTTTTTTGGTTTTCTTGAGAGTGGGGTTAGAGGTAAATTGCAAAGTGGGTGTATAATTACATCATTTAAATGGACATTATTTTAGCCTGAGTTAAACAAGTCAGTGGAGCAGAAAATTGTCCGGTTTCCTCCAAATACGGCAAACACACATGCACATGCATACACATGCACACACACACGGACACACAATTCAAGAAATTATTTGTAATGTAATTGCATGCATGCGTGCGTGTGTGCGCGTGTGCGTGCGTGTGTGCGCGCGCGCGTGTGTGTGTGTGTGTGTGTGTGTGTGTGTGTGTGTGTGTGTGTGTGTGTGTGTGTGTGTGTGTTTGTGTGTTTGTGTGTTAAAGCAAAGGGAAATAGATAGCAGGGTTATTGTTGTAAAGTCACCTTCCTGGGTTTGGCCGTGATCAGGGTTTTGGGTTAAGATGGAGGGATGTGTTATGGTCGGTGAAAAGACTGTTGTGATTGTTTAAGCTGACCTTGAGAGCTCCAATGTCAGGCGTTTTCTTTGCTGAATAAGTCCTTCAGAAGAGCTAGTGTGCTCCTTAAGTGGAGATTTGGGTGATTGGAGGCGAGTATGAGTTCATCAATGTAAACCACAGAAGGTTAAAAAGTAAAGTAGTTAGCTACACAACAAACTGCTGAAAGAAGTTAAATACAGCTAATACTATTTTAATTATTTAAAATAGATTCAATCAATTAATTCTACAATAAGCAGCGCCGCCGCTCCCACCACGTGCATCACGCGCTGTGCGTAGGGCACCAAGTGCTGAGGGGGCACCAAAAATAGCCTAATAAAAAATAAATCATCATATCATAGTCATAATAACTATAATGCCGATATTATTTCAGTATAGAAATATTATTAGCCACTTTTTAGGGATGTGTATAACAAAACAAGCAGAACAAGAGTATTTAAAGGGATACTTCAGCTCTGGGAAAATGAATGTGTATTTAATAGTGGTCATTTGTATAGTAGAAATGTGGAATTATTTTAGAAATTGAAGCATTCTAGACTGAGAAAAGGCAGACAATTTATTATTTACTCATGTGGCTGAAATACAACAACTCCCAGAATGCACTTGCTTTGCTGCCCTTATTAGGCCAAGCCACTCCCTAACCACGCCTACCGGTTACAGGCGGCAGTATCCAAAAAATTTCTCCACACATTCTCTAGGCTAATACATACTCTAGTAACAGTAAAGGTTTATAAAAAGAACCACAACCAATGTGAGTTATAACTTTTAATTAAAAAAATTATTAATATTAACACTTTTACACTCAAACTTTTACACTCAGCTGTTTCCTTATATTCATTCACAGTATTGTCCGTCAGGAGCTGGATATCTCCGTCTGATGTCCTGGACAACACAGGTGGGCAAAACGAAACGATAGCCTTTACTATGTCTCTCGCCTTGCAGGACCCATTCCATAAAGTGACGGTAGGCTGTTAGGCGTCGGCGATATTGTCTACAAAACAGTAACGTTAAGCACAACGTTACAATGCGAATTATTTGCACATACAGTATGCTAGCATAGATGTAAATATAACAACAATAGCTCAGCTGACTACACGTGAAGAACATTGTGATAATGCCGGGTGTCCAAACTCTGTTCATTACGTCTTAGTAAAAAAAAAAAAAATCTCTCATATCAGGGGGATATGAGGGGGGGAAACACGGTAATTCGAAAATACTACTGGTTTTCTACTGATACAAAGCTTAATGCTAAATCTTGAAGTATCCCTTTAATTGCTCTAGATAGTAACGATGGTGCCGCCGCCGCCTCTCCCCCCAAACACACTCAACTTCCCAAGCTCAGTGGTCCGCTGGATTGCGCGGCGCTGACGAAGTTTGACAGTAGGCTATTGTGTTATTGGTATTGAGTTATATGTTTAGGAATAAAAAGTTAAACTGTCAAAAATAAACGTTTATTTTTCTCGGGGGGGTGGAGCAGGGGTTGGCATCATAAAGGAATTATGCTTAGGGCACCAAAATGGCTAGCAGCGGCACTGACAATAAGAGTAGAATATATTCGCACAAAAAAAACTATTAAGATGTAATTTATGGTGCCAACATTAAATTGAACAGATTAATGTACTCTAAATATTCGTAATAAAACAAACAAACAAAAAACCCTATTGTGTGTGTGTATATATATATATATATATATATATATATATATATATATATATATATATATATATATATATATATATATATATATATATATATATATATAATTATGGACTAAAACAATTCTGGAAAGTTGTCATTTTGCAATGTCTTTGTAACATATGTTACATGTACTTACTGTAATAATAACAGTAAATTATGCATAATTATATGTAACTAACCCTAAACCTATAGTAAGTTCATGTTAATTAAGGTTACTCAGTACTTAAATGTATATTTACACTGTTACATGGACATCTTGGCTTAAAATAAAGTGTAACTCAAAACACGTGTGCTGCTATTGAGGTGATATGGGTAATGTAAGGGACAGATGTGTGGTATGGGAAGGTATACGAGTGGATTAACAGTGTAATTATAGATGTAATTTCAGAAATTAATTACAGCTGTAATTACATGCAAGTCTCATAAGTACAATGTAAAACCATGAATGCACTCAATAAGTGCATTGTATCAAATTATTAATTTAAATGTCAGTAAATAGTAGTTAACGCTTAATATTAAAGACTGATTCCTTTTAAGCAGATATTTATGATCATCTTCAGTACCAGGTGTTCAGCAGAAACAGAGCAGCTGAAGCTTTTACAGCATGAAAACTTTGTCCAAAAGACCTTCATGCTTCTTAGGCCAAGACAAATGACAGAATCCAAGGCTTTCAGTGGGAGAGATGCTATAAAGAGTCGACGCTGTCAGGCAACAATCAAAGCTCAATTCAAACTCAACACTCAGACCAATCAACACAAGGTGACTTTCTGGTAATCCATAAGAGAATCAGGCAAGGATCTGCGCTCCATACTTTGATCAGGTTTCCAATACAATGTGCACCTGGATTGCCTTTGTTGGGACTGTCTTGAGGAGACGTCCGTCGTCTAAATGACAGCAGACACGCGCTATGACAAGCATCTCAGACTCACTGTCCCTTTAACAGCTCAGACAGAACAACTGTCAGTTCCCCCTCGCATCGGCTCTCTTTGAGCGGGATGTATCCATCACAGCTTGGAGGAGCTGGCAAACAGTGTATTGACCTTGAGTGGCTTGCATTGATTTCCGGTTCTGACACACAGATGAGGGGAGGAAAGCGTACAGTGGATGTGGAGGGGGGGTTTCTTACATGGCCGCCAGCCTGTAGGTGTGATTGGGAACAGATTTCCCAAATTCCAATACGGCGCCACCTGCCTGAAATGATGGATCGCTCTCTGGTATCCCATCAATCCTCACCTGCAGGAGAGAGGGTGACACCTGTGAGAAATTTATCATCATATATGACACCGCTGCAACCAGCCAATCACATGGAAGCTCTGTAGAGTAAGCCCCGCCCCTTAAGAAGCCAGGAGGATTCTTTTAAAACCAGATTTATAAGGTGGTGTGACATTGTGTGTGTGTTGACATGTGTATACATTAACTTAATGTGTATCAATATCAATATAATCAATTTCCCATATGCCCACAAAAGATAATATAAGATATAAGATAATAAAACAGTGCCTTACTAATTTATTTTGTCATCTTCATTTATTAGAAATGTATGTCTGTTAAAATGTTATTTCGATCATTTAAAAAATTAAAAATATAAAAATATTAATAATTATATGATGCATAATTATAGTGTAATTAATAGTATGCATTTACATACTATAAAATGCATTCCCTAAAAAAAAAAACAAGTGAATAAACTTATTGAATTATCTCGTCTCTTTTAGATAGTTAAGGACCTTCTGTGACGGTATGTTTATGATCAGTCACTGCCCTGCATCTACACCTCTACCATTGGCCAACTGCAAAAATTAACATTCTTCAACAGGCTTCAACATGCAACCAGTCCTTCCTATGAAGAACAAGTTAATTGTTCCTTTAGTAAGGGATTGAGTTTGTGACCAGTTCCTAGTCTTCCATGAGCACAAGCTCTCTGGTTAAAGCCTTCTCCCTTCAGTCCGTGCCAAGAGAGCCGATCCACAATGCTGTATTGAGCTTTCAGCTTCTCTCAGCTTCTGTAAGACTCGGTGGCGACTGCTGTTGTAATCCTCCTCCACCTCATTTCATTAGCCAAGAGGACTAAAGTGATTAACAACACACAGGCCAATCTGAAGAAGGAGGAAAACACACACAAAATGCCTAAAAATACAAGGCGCTTTGAACACATACACTACTGTGCCTCGCTTTAGCTCTCTCCTCTCTGAAACGTCTTTTTGTCAAATCCCAGGATCAGGTGCCATCAAAGAGTGAGAAGTATTACAAATCAATTTTCATAATGCACTATTGTTCTCCGACGAGTCAAAAAAAAAAAGAAAAGAGGAGTGATAAACTTTACGTGCAGAGCAGTTGCTGCTGGCAGATCTAGATGGCGGCTAATCAGTTAAAAAGACGCTGTTTCTGGGTCTGTTTTGCCGAAATATCCTGATTCATCTACGTCCGATTAGCACTGAGCGTGAGGATTTCAAACTTTTCCTAAATTGTCCCATACTCTGTAAGTAGGTCTACTGATGCGGGTAAAAGGCTGTCGACGGAGCCGAAAAGCCTGGCGTTCTCGTTTTGGCAGGTTAGTTTTTAATATTACTGATCTGAATAATAGTGGATTCTGAATGCTTTTTACCACAGAGCCAATTGAGTTTAATGTAGTCAATCAAAGATTAGCACAAGGCTTTTCTTTTTGCCCTTACATTTGTGCATAGTGGATATTTCCGTAATAAAGCTTAAATATATCCGTTTGCTGTAGCTAATAAATCAACTCAGGAATTCTCCAGTCTTTAGCCTTTGTATAAATAAAGAAACACAAATTTTCTTTAGAATGAACCTGTGCCTACTTTCAACAGTAAAATATTTTTTTTGTGTACGTACTCATGTGTGTGGAAAGCCAAGGAGAAGAAGTGGCTACCATATTTCTTCATGAGAGCAAACACTTCCAGCTGAATCCAGCTCTGGAATGACCTGTCAAGGGAAATGAGGACAAATAGTCCAAGTTCAATGTGGGACACAAATCCTTCAACCATCAACCTACTCGCTAACCCCAAAGCCAGCAGTAACACATAGCCTTCACTTTATACTTGTGAAATGGAGAACTGCTTCTACCTGTTCTTACCTTTCCAGACAGAGTTCATACCATGAGATTTGTACGGAAAAGCAAGATTTTTAGAAGAAAAGAAGAAGAAACAAAAGTAACCATGAAGGTCCAGCCCTAAACTCAACCATCAGAATGGTGTAAGTACGGAAATGTACAAATCAGATGAATTAGCCACCAATTCACCAAAATGTGAAATAGTCAGGAATTGTTAGGAAGTGTTTTTGATGGTTTGCAGCATTAGGAGAGTTTCCACTGGTCAGGTTCATCTGGTTTGAAGATTGCATGCTAACCATTTCTACCTGTATTTTACCACTCGCTGAAACCACAACACAACATAAAACACAGCTTTCACTAACTGTCGCATGCCGTAAAATATATATGCTAGCGACAAAAACTGCCTCCACTGAGATTATTCCAAAGATCTCCATTCTGTCAGCTTTTATAGCGGCCCTCATTGACAGAGGAGTAATTTGAACTCCATGTCCCAGGGGTCCACTCTTTTACTTCCTGCTCCAGGAATAAGCAGCATATCGATTAGTTATCAGCCAGTAATTGGGCCACGATCTCTCTCTCTCTCTCTCTCTCTCTCTCTCTCTCTCTCTCTCTCTCTCTCTCTCTCTCTCTCTCTCTCTCTCTCTCTCTCTCTCTCTCTCTCTCTCTCTGAGATGTGTGATGGCCGTGAAGAGCAACGGATATCCCCACTGATGCTGATAAATATCCTGCTGAACAAAATATCCTCCCCAAACAGTTGTAACATCCGACTTATGACTCCTGTTCTATCTCCCGTCACATTTGTTCACATATCCCAGTTTCAAAACATTGGGACAATGGGGCTAACAGCTACACTGGTCTTTTTTTTTGGCCATTTTTTTCACAGGGAAATATTAAAGAGAGCAGAGACAAGGACAAAGACTAGGACTGGTATAGGACAAAATAATAAAATTCAAACCTGTCACTACTGTAACTGTTAGGCCACGGCTCTGACACACACACACACACACACACACACACACACACACACACACACACACACACACACACACACATAATAGCATGTGAAATAGGAGTCTATAATAGGAGACTAGAAGTCTGTGTGAAATGGCTCAAGCATTAAAAATGTTAAGACTGATTTATACTTAATGTTTATTTATCCAGAGTAGGGATTTAGACATGTTGAGAGCCTGAAAAGGAAATGAGGCAGATAAAACGAGCACATGCATGTGTGAACTCTTCCCAGAATAATCTCTGCCGTGAACCAACCAGACGCAACATGCCAAAAGAGCCATTTACCTCGCAGACAAACGACGCTCTGAAGCCGCCACTGCTCCTCGACTCTTCTTTGCTCAATATTGCCATCATCAAACAGTCAGCTGCTTTACCCAACCGGTTCATCATTTACACATCACTACCGCACTGCGTTCAATTACCCAATGACAGAGTCGAATTCTGTGAGCAACGCTAGACTGGGCCATGGCCACAGAATCCTTGTGAAATAAGATTTTGTGATTCATTAAAAATCAAATACCATTTTCTTATTTGACAATAATCACTGCTTGATGTTTGGGAAATTTCACTGTCTGTACTTTCTACCATGCAACTCAAGCCAACTCAAGTTTAATACAGTAAGTAAACATGGTACATAATTTATTCTAAAAATACAAATTCTTCAATGTTTTTTGCAGAAACAAAATGTGTCTTATCAAACCCAATTTACAATGCTTTGGGTTCTAGAATCGGTTAAATGGAGAGTGAAAAAGATCTTAATGTTACATTTCTTCAAACATCAGGTTCTTCAAAATCAATGACTGGGTTTCTTGGGCTTTTCTTTGAAGCACTGCTAACCTAGTCTCAGCCTCAGGCTAACACTCACATTCCGCTCAATCAATGTCTGATGCATGTGGCACACTAAAGTGGAAACTCCAACACTGTGTCCAACACAATCGAATACTTATCGTCTATTTAGAATGCAAAAAACAGTATGCCAAAACAGTAGTATGTTCGAATACACAGTACTCAAAAAACAGTATTCGAGAAGTGCTTAGTGTGCGGTGATGTTTAACTGCCAGTTCCTGGACTTCGGCAATGATGAGCAACCAAACGCTGGATTCAAAAAGATAACGCTGTTATTATTTTGAGGTTGAATTTGAAAATGAGATGTGTTTACCACCGGTATATGGGATATTGTCACATTTATTAGCCCATTATTTATAGAGAATACCTCTAACCATCATTTTTGAAAAAAATTATAGGGAGTTCCAACATCTGGTTCCTGGATCAACATCAGTGTTAGTTCTGGAATAATGTTTCAATCAATCAATCAATAAATCAATCAATCAGATCTTAGGGTTTGAGTTGAGTTTAAGAACAACTTGGTTTGGGGTGATTATGGGTCGTTAAGTACTGTTTGTACTTACATCCCAAACTAAATTGGGATGCCAGCTTAAACCAGATAAGTCTAGCTCACCAGCTTAGGCTGTTTTAAGAGGTTTGTTTTGAGAGAGAGAGAGAGAGAGAGAGATAGAGATAGAGATAGAGATAGATATATATATATATATAGAGAGAGAGAGAGAGAGAGAGAGAGAGAGAGAGAGAGAGAGAGAGAGAGAGAGAGAGAGAGAGAGAGAGAAAGCACCGGTCCACGAATGGTTTTATAAAAGCGGTGTAACGATTCGATACATATCTTGAATTAACGATACAATATTATTGCGATACTCCAAGACATATGGTGAAAGGTTAACAAAAAATGTACTGTTGATTAAAATAATACATTTGTTCTTTTCATTGTGAGTGTAATTGAATAGGCTTGAACTTGACAATAGAGACACCAGAATAACAATATTCATGATTCTGAAGCTGAAAACAGATTTATTTTAGACGAATATACTTGCACTCTTTCACTGACTAGATATATTTAAAATAATGTAGGACACTTTTTACTGCTAATATCAGACATTTGACATTATCAGCCCCCACAAATATCCCCCACTGCATTATTATACATTACACATACTGATGACACTAAGGCTCTGTAAACTTGATTTTTATTTCTCTCACAAAGAAATTGATCATTTTCACACAAAACATATTGTCATTATCCATGATACATATTGATGCATTTTTGTATTGCAATATATTGTGACACAATATATTGTTACATCCCTATTTTATAATGAACTAAAGTGAAAATAAATAGTTATTTGTGGTCCTTAAAAGGTTCTCCTCCACTATGCCATCAGTCCGCAGAACCCTTTTCTCTTCAGAACCTTTATGCGTTCACAAACCCAGCCCACGTCCGCTCTCAGGAAGTTGATTTAAATATATATTTCAACAATGCAGATTATACATGCATTTGTCTCCAATTATGCAAGCCCACCATACTGAAAAGACCCTAAATCATCTCTGCATGTCTTACATAATCCATAAATAATGGCTTTGTGTATGTTTACACCACGCAGCGTGATATGATTCATATCTGGTATTGTTGCTGCTGTTGTTCACGGTCCTGTCCACGTTTTAAATGACCGCTCAAATGGCCGATGGGGGAGTATTTGAGGACTGACACAAATGCATTTGCGGATTGTATATCTCCCCTGTTTATGTGTCCTGTTACAGTCTCACATGCTAGCAGGTGATAGATGGCCGCCGCGCGACCACACATGCTGAGCGTGGCCATGTGTCTGACGCAGCACTTACAAGAGTCCTTATGAGAATATGGATGAGGTTTTCAGAGGTAAGTGAACTGACCAAGGAACAAGTTTATTGCCATTTATTGCCCAAATGAACAAGATTACACTGATGGTGGGGAGCTAAGTCTGATTTAAGACTAGCCGGGTCCCTTCTTTCCCTCTTAAAGGTTTGAATAATGGTTATTTCAGTTTTTTTGCAAATGTAGCTCAGAGCTGAAAACAAATTCAAAGGTGTAATATTGATTAAAGTTCAAAGGTGTATATGTTCCCAGGTAAAGATCTATTTATCTATCTAGAATCTTGATTTATCTGTCTATCTACTATTGTTGTGATTCAAATTCCATAGGAAAAAAAAAGTATTTTTTGAGGAATGGTTTAAAATTTAAGTCATTTGTATATGTGCTTAATTTTAAAGCTGGTCAGTTGGCTGGTTTTATAGGGAATTTGGGGTACTTCTCTAACCCAATCTTATGTAAACATTTAATTATGTCAGGAAGTATGAATTGCGAACAAACTATTATGATGTAATTTGTAGGAAAATATATGATTCGTGATATAGTAAACATGAAGCTGCACCCTTATAACTAACTCTCAGTCAGGCATGACCAGGTTGTACAAAAATGTTTGAATGAGTATCAAATTACCTATTGGTAATCATACCTATTGGCCAAACTGTAAAATAAATATGAATTATCAGGAGACTGTGTTGCAGTTTTGAGGCTTTGAGTCTAGTTATACACCAGTTTGGGATGCCAGCTAAATCCAGAACACCAGCTTAGGCTAGGTTAGTTTAAGAGGTTTGGTTTGTTATTATGTGTTTGTTTGTTTTCTTGATATCAATGAAGTGAATGTGAGGCATATTAAGCTGGGATTATTTTAACAAGTACAAACTTACACGCTTCACTAAAGACTTGTGACCCCAAAGACTCACCCTCACATCTCTTTTTCTATAGTCTATCTATCTCCACCCTGGACAACATTTCTGCTACTTTTGGGGATCTTGGCCAACTCTCAGAGTTGCTCTCATACTCTCATATATCAGTATCCAATCTGGACATGGTCCAAACTCCTCCGGCCAATCAGGAGTGGCGGGGTAAGAGGAGCTAAAGCACTAAAGTGGCTGCCACAACACATATTTCCCCATCAAAAAAAAAAAAGTATCCAGAGAGCAGATGCAGAAGTGCCGTAACCCAAGAGCTCCACAGGCTTTGCCTTCAGGGATTCTGTGGTTCACACACACACACACACACACACACACACACACACACACACACACACACACACACACACACACACACACACACACACACACACACACACACACACACAGAGAGAGAGAGAGGTTGGACGGGGCCAAAACATCAGTCATTCATGTTCAGACATCAGTGTATCTGTCCAAACCATCTGCAGGTGTGTGTGTGTGTGTGTGTGTGTGTGTGTGTGTGTGTGTGTGTGTGTGTGTGTGTGTGTGTGTGTGTGTGTGTGTGTGTGTGTGCGTGCGTGCGTGCGTGAGCCTGCGTGTGTGTGTGTGTGTGTGTGTGTGTGTGTGTGTGTGTGTGTGTGTGTGTGTGTGTGTGTGTGTGTGTGTGTGTGTGAGAGAGATTTTGTGTAGGTGTGACTGTGTGTGTAGTTTGGCTTGTTGAAACTAGAACATACTGTTGCTGCTTTACATGTCAATCAACATCTGTGGGAATTCTCTTTTTGCACCACTTTTTCATCTCAGTGAATCTACCACCATGTTCATAAACGCACACGCACACACACACACACAGTGGATGAAATCCCTTTCCCTGTGGGCTCAGTCTCATTTTAAAATGCCCTCAATGGCATAGGGCCAAACAGGGTCTCTTACGGCTAGTCTGAGCGAAAAATCACTCGTAACGTTTCAGGAACATTAATGTAATGCCAGAAGCTGCCAAATGCTATTCTAGCCCACTATTTATTACACAAACTTGTTACTTTCACAGCATCATGGCTTCAGTAGGGCTTTGCCCAGACATTTCCCTTTTCCCACGTCTGAGAATGCAAAAACTCTCTCTCTATTTTACAGTTTTTTTACAATCGCTATGACAATTTTTTCAATACTTTTAACAAATTTCCTTAATTCTTAACACAATTAGCACTACATCCGTCTGTGTAAGCTATACTATTAACACATTTCTTGTTGCTTTAACACAACATGCATAAAATTAGCACAAATATAAAATGCTTGAACTTCTTTTGCACACAAGCTCAAACAAGACCAAAACAATGTATTTTTACTGGCAAATTTACCAATGCTTTAACACTGTATGTCAGAACAGATAACACCATGTTCTAAAACTAACCCAGGCTAAAGTCAAGGTAAACAGCTGTTTATATTGTGAATTGAAACACAAATATATCCCCTGTATTTTATTCTATTGTTACTGAGAAACAGCTGATTGAATTATGCAAATATATAAATTTATTTTTATTTATTTTATTTATTGCAGCAATTCTGTCTCTGTCTTCGTTCTTTCATGACAGAAACCGTACATTCTATAAAGTAGTCTGAGATGGGTCTTTTTTTTATTGAATTTCTGTAGCAAAAGACCTAAACCCAACAAAACAAAAATGTAGAGAGGCTTCAAAAGAAACTGCAGTGCAAAACACAATGATCAATACAATATACTGTCTGTTGTATAAGGGCATACCCGACACCATACCATCTGATGTTCGGGTTTTTATGACATTGTGCTATGATTGACTAAATCTTCCTGTTGGACGAGAACATATGTTAGTGTTTTGTAAAATTATTTGATTTTGAGACATGTTTGCAGTGTTTTGGTTGACATAGTGTATTGTTGATAGTGTATTATTGTATTTTGAAAATTAGTGTTGGAGTTTAGTTTACAATGTGTGATTTTGAGCATGAAATTAACTGTTTTGCCAATTGTGTGTTGTATGTGTGTTGGTGCGTTAAGAGTTTATGAAATTTGTTAAAAGTATTGAAAAAATTGTCATAGCGATTGTAAAAAAAATTAAATGTATTCTGTTCAAAGCTGTTCTGTCTAACCATCCATCTATCTGTATGTCCATCCTTTCAAGATGGGTGTTAATTCACCCTAAAGGTTTTTTTGTTGTTGTTGTTGTTGCAATGACCAAATGACTATACATTATATAAACTTATTTAATAAAAAAAATTAAAAATCCAAAAATGTTTAAACATGCTAAACCAATTAGGCTTTGTGAGAGAGGGGGTTGGGGGGGGTCAGAAGGATGAGGGATCCCAATAAAGCCCCGATGAAGTCAAGGGAGTGAGGAGCCACGGTGGAGTTGAAAGGCTGAGGTGGAGTCCTGGACTTCGAAATTCGAGCTGGAGCCGAAGGGTCACGAGTTCTTATTCCCCGATGTGGCCATGATCATGGTGGTTGTGACTCGCTTGGACACCATGGTCGTGTCGGTGAATCCAGGGAACCAGCTAGAAGGCTGGACAGGACCAGAGGAGGAGGAAGGGTCAGGGAACTGGTTGTTGCCAAAGTGTCCATTAAGCTGGACAGGACCAGAGGGGAAGGAGAGACCTCAGGAGTGAGTCTATCCCTGGGATCAATAAATGCCTGCTCGGGGATGGACATGACGGCAGGCACTGGATAATTTCGGAACGGACAATGCGGCGGGTGCCGACTCAGGGTCCATGTCGGTTTGCTGTGCTGGCTCAGGGTCCACGGCCTTTACAAAAAAACTTTGGAATGCAGGGAAACGGCAAAAACGCAAGAGAAAAGCAAACCAATCTTAACATTTACAGTAATAGACCAAGAACTAAACAAAAGAGGGGTTATACACAGGGCAAAATGAGGAATTAAATTAGAAACAGGTGAACATAATCAGTAACTCTGAAAACAAGTCAGTAACTATAGAGACGAATGACATGGGGACTAGACATATGGATACACTAAACTCAAAGGACACACATTTGCCATTTGTGTTTACACTATTTATAAATTACTATAATAGTATATTTATAAATGTGGTGCATTAGGTTTTAGGGAAAGAAAACAAAATTGTAATAAAGATTTTGGGTTTACCAATAAAACATATTGTATTACATGTCATTTACACTTATTTCATGTCATGAAGAGAGTAGTAAAATGTTATACTTAAGAATACTTCTGATTTTAGACATGGCTTTTGACATATTCAAAATATCTATCTCGCAGAGTGTTAAAAAATGTCAATAAAATCATTGAATAAAGCTTTTGCACATTTCTTCGCAGATGAGTGTTATAATATACTTTAAACTACTACCTGACAATTCTAATAAACATATGATGCATGAAAAAATGTATACTTTTCTTCCTGATATGTTAGGATGTTCAAAGGATATAAGAAATCATTACATGAAACAGTAGAAGTCAATTTGTAAGTCTGCTTCAGTGATAGTGTTTGTTTGTGTGTGTGTGTGTGTGTGTGTGTGTGTGTGTGTGTGTGTGTGTGTGTGTGTGTGTGTGTGTGTGTGTGTGTGTGTGTGTGTGTGTGTGTGCGTGCGTGCGTGAGCCTGCCTGGAACTCACCTATACTCTGAATGGGACAGGCCTTTCTGGTTCTTTCCTGCAGCACTGCCTCATAATGCGCTATTGTGTTTAGGTC
Source organism: Siphateles boraxobius (assembly GCF_051911475.1). Lineage (NCBI taxonomy): Eukaryota > Metazoa > Chordata > Actinopteri > Cypriniformes > Leuciscidae > Siphateles > Siphateles boraxobius. The sequence continues at coordinate 23,528,967 of NW_027509192.1, forward strand.
AGCTAACCCACACATGAGCCCCGCGTGAGTCAAACACAAGCTTTGTGAGACCAACTTGGACATCTGCCATCTGTTAAAATAGTGGTTTGTCTGGCACCTTTGGGGTATTTTTTCTAGTCTTTTTGGTAGGTAATAAAGCGTCAACTGTCACTGGATCTTGAGAACCACTGACAGTTTTGAATAACCATTTTTTTGCCTTATATTTTTCTTGAGTGACTATACATTTGTCCTAAATTTCTTTTAAAGATAAGGAAGGCAATTTTAGGAGAGACATAACATTACAATAATAATGAACATAAACTACACTGAACAAAATTATAAACGCAACACTTTTGTTTTTGCCCCCATTTTTCATGAGCTGAACTCAAAGATCTAAGACTTTTTCTATGTACACAAAAGGCCTATTTCACTCAAATATTGTTCACAAATCTGTCTAAATCTGTGTTAGTGAGCACATCTCCTTTGCCGAGATAATCCATCCACCTCAAAGGTGTGACATATTAAGATGCAGATTAGACAGCATGATTATTGCACAGGTGTGCCTTAGGCTGGCCACAATAAAAGGCCAATCTAAAATGTGCAGTTATGTCACACAGCACAGATGCCACAGATGTCACAAGTTTTGAGGGAGTGTGAAATTGGCATGCTGACTGCAGGAATGTCCACCAGAGCTGTTGCCTGTGAAATTAATGTTTAAGCCGTCTCCAAAGTCGTTTCAGAGAATGTGGCAGTACATCCAATCGGCCACATAACCGCAGACCACGTGTAACCACACCAGCCCAGGACCTCCACATCAAGCATCTTCACCTCCAAGACCGCCTGAGACCAGCCACCCGGACAGCTGCTGCAACAATTGGTTTGCATTACCAAAGAATTTCTGCATAAACTGTCAGGAACCGTCTCAGGGAAGCTCATCTTCATGCTCGTCGTCCTCATCTGGGTCTCGACCTGACTGCAGTTCATCATCTTAACCGAATTGAGTGGGCAAATGTTCTTGCATGGCCAGCATACTCACCAGACATGTCACCCATTGAGCATGTTTGGGATGCTCTGGATCGGCGTATACGACAGCATGTTCCAGGTCCTGCCAATATCCAGCAACTTCCCTCAGCCATTGAAGAGGATAGGACCAACATTCCACAGGCCACAATCAACAACCTGATCAACTCTATGCGAAGAAGATGTATTGCACTGCATGAGGCAAATGGTGGTCACACCGGATACTCACTGGTTTTCAGCCTAACTCATAGCATGAAACACACTGATGACGTGTGATGTCTGCACGAGCAGGTGCGTCGAGGTATGGAAATACATACGTTGACAGGCAGGTAGGACATCGTATCATTGCATTCGGATCGGAAGAACATTTTATGGCATTACGCCTTCCAGATGATTTAAACCACTTAACTGAGGCTATGTATACATTAATCCGGATAGATTTGAAAGCAGAGTTTTTGTTTCAAAACATTCTTCGTCCACATTAGCGTTTTCAAGCATTTTCCAAAAGTTTCTCATCCACACTGAAACGTCGGAAAACGCAAAATTCACCTAACAGCGCATGCGTAAACCCTCATAAAAGCTCACAGAGATTACTGAACAAGACATGATCAAGTCATCACGCAATTCTTCTGACAGGATCATTTTATTTAGCAAAATATCTCAGCATTCACTGATGCGTCCAGGTAGCACTTATTCACCATTATATGTTTGGTCTAAAACGCTAAAACTGCTCTCATGTTTTGTTGCAGGACAGCAAATGCGTCTGATTGTTTTGTCATCTTTGCAGCACTGTGATATGAAGAGTGTGCAAAGTAACATTTTAGCAACAGTGTGAAAGTAAATATCACATAATAGGCACAATACCGGTATAAACATGAATATCTATGGATTCAATATCACATCACATCACTAAACTTATGTCATCATTTTGAAATACCTCTGTTTTCACTGACCACACTACAACGCGAAAACGGCAACCGTCTCAGTGTAACGGAAGACCAAAATGGAGAGAACAAGATGCGTTTTCAAACTTATTAGGGTGGACAAAGCCTTAGTGATTGCTATCAGGATGCGAAGAGACTTTCAACCAGCATAACAAAAATTGTTTCTGGAACAAATCGCCTACCCTGCCTTTAAGAGAAATACAAATATTTTGTTTCCACCTCTTCTTATCAAGAATCATTGTTGTCTTTATATGGTTCTTGAGATGCTCTATGGTTGTTAGATGGACTAAAAAGGTTATTGATGTTTCATCCTAGGTTCTTCAGATAATTTCTAAAGGTTCAAGTTCACTTTAAACACACCTTAGCATCAGAAATGCTGCAACAGATCAGCTCTGTGTCCTTCTTGGCATCTCAGTCCAGCTCTAGCCATGCCTGGTGCTGTCAGTGCTCTCGGTTCAGACTCATTAGCAGGAGAGAGTGGATTTATGTGTGCCGGGGGATGATGCAGTGTATGAGTTGTCCTGTAGCTGAAGCAGCAAAGCGGTGACGGGGTCAGAGCGTAAGATCTCGCCTCTCTCCTGCTCTCTAATAGCTCAGGTGGGAGATGCTTATTAATGAGCGTCTCTGTGGCGATGCGTGGCACATAAATAACAGAGCAGGGCACATTGCTTCCCATCTCCACCAAATGAATCATCTGCATGCTTTCTTTCCCACGCTAGCACTAAGGAGTTTTATACGAGTGGGTCACGGTAACACAATGAGTAAACTAAATAACAACACTGTGAGTAATATGAAATATTAGACTGTGGGTTTCCCAGCAAAGCCCTCACCCTGAGTATTTAACTTCAGCACGTAACTCATACTGCACATGAACAATGACTTAAAAATGCGGTTAGCTAAAGACAGACATGCTATTACTTTTCTTAGTGATCAAGCCTACAATTTTTGATATGCTAAAGCAGGTGTATAAATCTCATAGACTTACACGGAATGAAACCAAACCATATTTAGAGACCAGAATATCTAGGCTAACTAAAAAAGGAACCTCACAACTGTGTGACACTCACTCTAATGATCATACATATACATAACACTTAATTTTAAGAGTGCCATTAGCATGTTGCTAAGCTCACTGTGTGATACTCTAATAAACATAAAAATGCATAATAGTCAATTACCAGTGATTCAAATAGTGTTTGACATTAGCTGTGTTACACTAATAAGCATACATTAACATAACATACCTTTTATTATATGAGTGTTTGTCATTAACGTAAGCAAAGTTAGCTAAGCTAACTGTGTGACACTAACCAACATAACACAAATACCTGGTCAACCAGTCTTTATTCTCAGTATTGAATGAAATATAAGTATTAGTCATTCTATAATTTAGTGTACATTTCACATCAGGAAAAAAAGTGTTAAAACAATATACTTTCTCATTAAAACAACAATTAGTTCCCTTTCGTTCCATCACTGCGAGTTACATCAGTGAATGACAAAATGGGGGTTTCGCTTAGAAGCCTATCACCTTCGAGTTTTAGAAAACGAGCCAATGGCATGAAAATGCCTTGGGTCTGCAGAATTTGCATGCCGCGACTCCGCCCCACCGCGTGGGTATAAAAAGAGGAGCGCTTGCAATCTCGCACTATGTTTTTATTTCGGAGCCAAGAGCATCTTTTCACTCCTCTGCAAGCCTGCATTTGAGATCTTCGATACCACAAGACGAGCGGCTCTCCAGTGTGTTGGTGTAACGGCGTGTTCCATCGAGATCACATTGCCTGCTGCTGGTCTGTGCAGTGATCTGCCATCAGTGTGTGTGTTTCTCCCTTGGGTGCTTCATAACTCTGCTGAACTTATTCCTCTCACAAATAGAGCTTGCACGTGGCACGTCTTTTTAAAGATGTCTCGCCCATGCACTTCTGGGTGCGGTCGATTTGTTTTGTCATCTGATGGGCACAATCGCTGCCTTGCGTGTTTGGGCTTAGATCACTCTAAGGCAGCGTTTGTGGATGCTTTGGTCAAGACTCAATGATCTCCGTGGAGGTAGAGTCCCCTCTGCCACACCCCATTCTATTCCCTCAGCGAGAGGCGATACTTTGGCTGGTGGCCAGGGTGACCTGAGGGTTACGATGTGGAACAGAACCCCAATGATTCCTCCTTGGGTCACACTCCCCTCTTGTGCACTGCAACCCACGAGCGTGCAGGATGAGATTGCCGGCCGGTCTTCTGACTCACCCCGCGTCTCGTTCGGCGCTCCAGATGATCAGATGATGTCGATCGCCGCATCAGAAGGTGGGCTGGAGTCTTCCGGAGATGAAGACTCCGCTGTGCTGTCGCCTTCGGGTGTAAAGTGTCCTTGAGCCCTGGAAAGGCGCTATATAAATAAAACGTATTATTATTATTGCCTGAGTCTGATCCGGAATTGACAGCCATGCTTTCCCGGGCAGCCGTGAGCATCGGGCTGGAATGGAATCCTCCACCCTGTCCCGAGCGCTCGCAGCTGGATGATTGGTTTTTGGGGGCGGCCAAATGCCTTTCATCCCGGAGGTTCATGAGGAGGTCATGAGATCGTGGAAGTCTCCTTTGACTCCTCGAGAATAGCGGCCTCTTCCGCTTTCTTTGCCCTTGATGAGGTAGCGACCAAAGGGTTTCCCCCGTTGAGTGTTCTGTGGCAACAAAACTGTGTCCCCAGAGCGCCTCCACCTGGCGTGGCGACCCTAAGCACCCCTCCAAAGCCTGTAGGTTATTGTCTACTCTGGTGGCAGAGACCTATAGAGCTGCGGGGTAGGCTGCCGCCTCACTGCATGCTATAACCATCCTTCAGTTCTACCAGGCCAGGGTGCTCATTGACATGCACAAGAATAGGGCTGATCCAGGGCTCATGGAAGAGCTACGTGCAGCCACCGACCTCGCTCTACGGGCGACGAAGGTGACCGCACACTCCCTGGGTCAGGTGATGTCCACATGCGTGGTCCAAGAAAGACACATCTGGCCTAACCTGGTTGATATGCGCGAGGCTGAGCGAACCCGCTTCCTCAAACATCCCCATATCCCAGGCTGGCCTCTTCGGCGGCGCAGTCGAGGATTCTGTCCATCAGTTCTCGGCCGCCCAGAAGCAGACTGAGGCAATCAAACATGTCCTGATCCCTCGGCTAGCTGCTGCCACCCAGCCGCCGGCTCAGACGCCTCAGTCCGCTCCCCGCCGAGGGCGCCTTCCTGCGACTTCCCTGAGACCTCAGAGGCCGCGGATGGCAGTGTGCGCCATATACGAGTCTCGCCACTCTCGTCCCCCTCTGTCGCCAGAACCCAGTCAGAGCAGGCCCCAGTGAAACGCACGTCCTTCCCTGGTTTCCTCTGTCAGGACGCGGCTTATGACCGTGCCCCCACACTGGGACACTGGGATGCTCCGCTTCCCATGTCCGGGCCGGTCATTCCGCCTTGCTGCCCCATCGTGGGTACGTCTGTGGTTCACATGACCCCGCTGGTTAAGTTTTTTGAGCTTCCCCAATCTGTCCCGCTGGCTCGCGAGAACCATTATGCTCAGCTATGCGATTCAGTTCGCACGGTCTCCTCCACGCTTCCGGGGAATCCGCTATACCGTAGTGGGTGGCAATGCCCCTGTCATGTGTGTGGAGGTCGCCGCCCTTGTAAGATCGAGACCGCCCTTCCAGCCGAAATGAAGCCCGGCTTTTTCAGCCCCTACTTCATTGTACCCAAGAAGAGCGGTGGGTTACGGCCAATACTGGACTTGCGCATCTTGTACCGAACCCTTCACAGGCTTCCGTTCAAGATGTTGACATCCTAACAAATTTTACAGCCTAACCTTTTTTGTTTGTTTGTTTTTTGCAGACATTAATAAATGAAATATTTTTTTATTTGAAAAAATGTCATTTAAACTATCTTTTTAGATTGTTTTAATTTTAAATTAATAAAGATAATCTTGACTTTAACATTTTTCATCCATTATTTTGAACTCAAGACCTACTCACTTCAAAAAGTGGACATTGAAAAAACTGTAATTTAAGGGACATAAAGACAATTTCAAGCAAATAAAAAACAGGGTGCATAAAATATTGGTGGGAGATTATAGTATGCTTTATATACTTTCTAATTCTAATTTTAATCAAGCAAATGTAAAAACAATAGTTATGGGAGATTATTTTACTAGAAGAGTGGATCTTACACCAGGTAAACAAAGGCAGCGATCGGTTTACACACACAATCTAATACTGTAAGTCATTCAGGCCTCCTCCAGTCTATGTGCAATAAAGTGTTCATGGAGAGAGGGAGAGGTGGATGTGTGATGATAAACATGTCTGCAGATGAAATGAGAGCACATTAAAGTCCAGATGGTGAAAGGAGAATATTAACTCTAAAAAGCAAGACACTGCTGCTCAATTACTGCACTTTGTTTCCATGAGTTGAAGCTCACTATGTTAATCTGCATTTTTTTATTCCCTTCATAAAACATCGCACAGAGAGAGACGCCATGGTGAACGCCAACCTGGTAATAGCTTTTATGTCTCCTTCATTCTATTACAAAAAGATACAACACTTAGTTAAGGGGAGAAAAAACCCTATGGAGAAACATTTCATTTTTCCATAACTGGTAATTAAATGTTCTTCAAATGAGTTCATTGAAATCATGGCGTTCATTTGTGCTAAGCTTGGGATTTAATAGACTTTGTTAAACAGGGATTGTGAGTGAATATTAAGCTAGTCGCCCACTGGGATTGTATAATGAATGAATGTCGCCATAATCCTGATAATGGTGGATTTCTTTTCATTGAATAGCTTTATTAAAGTTCAATGGAGGATGTTTATGTCTAGCACACCTATCTAAAGTCTAAAACAGACTTTATCTTCTATTCTTTAAGAATTTTACGAGGTGGCGATTTTGAATGAATCCATACAATTTGATTGGTACAAAAATGTAAGATTTTTGATAAAAGCAAGCATGAAAGTCCACCTATAAACCTCAGTGGGGAGGAACCAGATCGTACAAATTCATATAAATAAGCCACCAATTCTGCAAAACGTAAAACAGTTAAAAACTGCCATGAGATTGTGTTGGGTTAGTTCACATAACAATTTTATTTTTTCATCGTTTTCTCACCCTCATGTTGTTCCAAAACCATACGACTTTTGTTAATTTTTGGAACCAAAGAGAAGGTATTTTTGGTTTTGACAAAAAGAAGAAACTTCATTGGTTCTTGCACATATTTGATGTGCCTTATGTACACTATGTGCACTGATCAATGTTTATACAGAATGTGACTCGTATTAAGCGTACTTTCACAATTTCTTTCTGTAATTTTTGAAATGTGCAAAATTTGCTGGCATGGATTTCCAATGGATGGGCAAATACAATGAGAGTAGGCTATATTAAAACTATCAGTTACACTTTATTTTGATCGAGTAACCATGCTAATTCTAATGCCTGATCTGTGACCAGTGATTTCTGATATAATGATTCATGTACAGTCAGATGTTCTTTGTCTATGCGTCAGCAAATCAAACCAGTGACTAAAGAGTCAACTCCACAGGCTGGAAATAATCCTTTATTTAAACTCTAAATTATAAATTATAGATAGTGATCAAAGAACGCTCCCTTTGCAATCGCTGGAACTGTCAATCAAACAGCGGACTTGCGTACCAAAACTCCTGTTATAATCAATTAATCTCTTATTTACATTGTGTTTGCACTGTTAGTTATGATGAAGCATTCGTGAGAGTGCAGAAACCGAGTTGCAAAGACGAGATCACTGCATTCATGCGCTCAAAATGTTTGTGATCGGCTACATGCTCATCACTGCAACCTTTCATGCCACGATCTAAAAATAATTCTATAATCAACACTTTTCACGAGTACCTCACCTCGAGAGCTGTAATAGTAAAAACGAGCTAAAAGTTTTCAAGAGAGTTCCACATGTAATTTTTTTTTTTTATATGCAAAGATGTTAGCCAATCACTGCAGTGGGCATTTACACTAAAGTCTCACAGCAGCCAATCACTGCAGTGGGCATTTACACTAAAGTCTCACAGCAGCCAATCACAGCAGTGGGCATTTACACTAAAGTCTCACAGCAGCCAATCACAGCAGTGGGCATTTACACTGAAGTCTCACAGCAGCCAATCACAGCAGTTGGCATTTACACTAAAGTCTCACAGCAGCCAATCACAGCAGTGGGCATTTACTTTAATCTCACCATAGACAGTATAAGAAGTGGACAGAGCCATCTCATTGGAACTCAGTTGAGACAGTTGAAGCCAATTTTTAGCGATTTTTTAGCACTTCCGTTCCTGACGCCGCGCAGACTCAAACCGACTCAAACTGAGCTTGATGACGTGAGCAACCTGTCTGACAGACGAAAATCTTCTAGTAGCTGTGCGTGAAAATTGCCAACGTTAATCACTTCATATGTATTCACTTGCCACATACCGAATTATTTCCAATTCCCCAAAAACGTTGTTGAAATATTTTGTCCCGTTGCTTTTATGGACTCATTATCTATGGGCTTCTCCCTTGACGGGACGTCCCCCCGATTGCCTGCGAGCTTCTCCTCCTGTCTATACGGTAATGTCTCTATTGTGCGACATAAAGTCGCGTGGTTATGATTTTATAAATTTATACGCCTTTTATACATTGTCATGTTTATTTAGAAATATATAATGGACAAATGAAGTCTTTGGACGCCTCAGATGTAAAGTTATTCGCTGTCAAAGTGACGCCAAAATGAATGGTAGTCAATGGAATGCTAACAGCAGGTGAAGTTCTGCTACAATGGCGGCTCCCGCGAGGCTTCAACTTCCGGCTGATGGATTACCCCCTTGAATCTCACAGCAGCCAATCACAGCAGTGGGCGTTTCCACTGAAATCTCACAGCAGCCAATCACAGCAGTGGGCGTTTCCACTGAAATCTCACAGCAGCCAATCACAGCAGTGGGCGTTTTCACTAAAGTCTCACACAGACTCTTCAAATCAGAGGGCCAAAATCAGGGTAGCAAAAATACTGTTTATTTCCAAATTGACCAATTTTGATGTATAAATCATACTAACGTTATAAGTTAACATAAACATTATAAAACAAAGCAGTTTATGACCTCTTTAAGTGTCCCCAACTAAGCAAGCCAAAGGTGACAGTGGCAAGAAAACCAAACTCCGTCAGGTGACCAAAATGGAGGAAACCCCCTTTTGATAAACCAGGTTCAGTTGCTCGGTTCTCCTCTGGCCAACGAACGAACACAGTCATATTGATTCAGGCTGCATCACAAATCAGATTGTGGATTGATAGCATTTAGGATGGGCAACGATTAATCATGATTAATCACATCCACAATGAAATTTGTGTTCTGTATATCATTATTTTGCATATATAAACACACACATATGCATGTATATATTTAAGAAATATTTGCATGTATATATTGCATATTTATACAGAATTATATTATATATGAATATTTTATTTTATATATTGAATGCAAATTTTCGCACTATTTAGGATATTTCATCCAGTTCCTTCTGCTTGAAGATCGGGATAGATCACACAGCGTTTGGTGGGAAAGAGAGTTGCAGTCTGTCCAGTAAGCTAAACGTGCAGGAAAGAGCCAGTTTAGCCAGTAGTGGACGACTGGCTTATCAATGACTGACACTGTCAAAAATGCAGTCAGATGAGGTGATTTGTTTCACTACATCAGATAAAATAAATCTAGAGCAACTACATTTATGTTATTATAGGTAATTGCTCAATTGGAACCAGTATGGCCCGCAGCGCCGACCCAAGAATAATACATTTCTTCAGGAAACGTAAAAAAAAAAAAATATATATATATATATGTTTACATTATTGTCACTTTTATTGATCAGACAAAATCCTGCTGCAATACAGACTGTTTTTGACTGGAGTAAATATTGATTGCTGTTCAAATATGAATCCGCTTCTAAAAGGCGTTTGAGGCTTTAGAATGTTTTCTCATCTTCAGTTCAGACAGAATATAATCATCAAATCCGAGCAAGGACATCACCGCTTCAATAAATGTGAGAGGCAAACGTAAAGATTTCCAGGTTGACAGACTCACAGAAAAACAGATAGCAAGCTCTCGCTCACAGACGAGGCCATTGCTCAAAACAATGGGAGAACTCACTAATGGTTACAATAATTAAATGTATGTGGATGAACTGTAAATCATACAGCCAGTTATTTTTAAACAATATTCATCAATATTCTCGAGGGGGGTGAATTCAGAAAGGTCATAAAATCTCTCATTAACAAAGACCTTGGTAATGTGCTCATATGAACATGAAGAGACAGGAAATGGGATATGATGAATCTTAGTAGATTATAGGAAGTACCTCTCTCTCTCTCTCTCTCTCTCTCTCTCTCTCTCTCTCTCTCTCTCTCTCTCTCTCTCTCTCTCTCATTGATCAGAGAGGGTCTCACTGAAGAAATGATAACCTAAATGGTAACATCTGAGAAACAAAACTCATATATGTGTTAAATCAGGTAGAAACAGCTCTTTAAGTTAACGATAACTGATAACCAGTTTTTACAGTATTTATTGAATATGAACATATATATAGCCTACTGTGTGTGTGTGTGTGTGTGTGTGTGTGTGTGTGTGTGTGTGTGTGTGTGTGTGTGTGTGTGTGTGTGTGTGTGTGTGTGTGTGTGTGTGTGTGTGTGTGTGTATATATATAGCCTTTGACATGCACACACACACAAATGGCAGAATTATAAATCATGACAGCACTTAAAGTCTCAATCTCATTTGTTTTGTTCATGTACACAGTATGTTGAGTTTCAAGCCTCAGCACAAGGACAACACCAGTGTAAGCTGTTACTTGCCCATTAGCTGAAGCGTTTGATTTGAGGGCAGCGTCCCGGGCCGGCGTGACCCGAGGTGAGTGTCCCGCTCAAGGGCACAATGGGGATCACATCACATCATCTACTCCAAACTCAAGCTCAAATCTCACACCATTTACACTGTTAACTCAGAAAAACTGCATGTTCTACACTGAGTTACTGCCCTGTATGATCATTTATAAAACTTTATTGTCAGACAGTAATGTTACATCAGGGCGATGTGAAATACATTAGCATCACCCCTAAAGAATCAGAAAAATAAAAATCTATTTATATCTGGGAGTCTTTATTTCTCTTGATTGTCGAGCAGTTACACAGTCAGAAGGGACATATATTCAATATTTATTCAGCGCTTTTGAACGGCCTCCGAAGGCTTTTGTTGGGTGATCTAATTAATGAAATAATATGTTTATTTTCTAGGTTTGGGTCCCCAAGAACAGTCACTGAGTCTAAGAGAATTTTTATTTCCTTTTGGGACTTTGGGCTTGTATTTATTTTTATTTTTACGCTGGCGGCTTTGTAGTTTGTGTGGCTTTTCCACAGAGAGTTGAGCACATTTCAATATCTCCGGTGAGAATAGCCGTGGTTATTGTCTGCTCTCATGAGCTAAAGCTGCTCTGTGTTTGTTCAGAAACCCTCCAGCGATGAGAGACGTTTTTCAGCACTTAGAGAGACGCGTGTGCAGCCTATTTAACGCCAACATAAATAAGTATAACAAGCAATACTGTCATTTAACGCGGTAATGTTACATATATGGCATGCTATTATAATTAATTGCTATAATAATAACAAGAATTACAAGCTGCACACATAATTACACATTAATTACATGTTGTCCATTAGTATTACACAGTACTTAACTATATTATTACATTATATACGATGTTATATATATATATATATATATATATATATATATATATATATATATGAATTTAAATGTGACCATAAGACAAAATAATAATAAAAGAAAAGAAAGATGTAACCAAAATGTACCAACACACCCCATACTATAATAACCCTGAAGTGGCTTTATTACTAAATAAGGTTGATCGTTGAAAAAAAGAAAACATGTTATTTTTGTATTATTATTTTACTTTTCTATAAATTATTGTTTGATCCCACTGATGGCAAATACCTATGCACTTAATGTGAATGTTTGTAAGTGATGGAGAGATGCATTGATATGTCATGATAACTGTGAGTGACACACACACACACACACACACACACACACAGATGAAGCACTGCACTAATGGACACACGCTCTTCATCTCGGCCGAAAGGCGGCACTGTTGAGTTTTGAAACCACATGCCCGACCACGTTTTGTGGGACAGTTGAAAAAAATTAAAAAATTAATATATTCACATTAAAACAACATAAATAAGCGTACTCTGTGGAAACCATGTGGACATTTTAATTGGTTTAGTAGTTACAACTGTCATTAACATATTCGTTCTGTAATTCTTCCTCTTCAATATATCTTATTATTAATATATATATATATATATATATATATATATATATATATATATATATACACACACACAAACCAATAATATTTTCCTTTAAACACAGCATCATTTCTGTATATAGTTACAGTAAGTCAGTAAGTGTATTTTAAAGATAGCTATTAATATATCAGATAACATACGCATGGTGTTTTTTTTGATCATGCATCATGTCATACTCTAAGATTTTAAACACTAGCCTATACGAAAAATGCAATGAATGAAAAGATGTGTTTACCTGCTTTTAAATACCAAAAGAAAGAAAAATCATTGTCCATAAAGGGTTAAAGTCGTCTTTGATCTCTCTGTCAGTTCTGACAGTTCGGAAAACTTTTGTTTCTTCTCTAGTATGTAAATTGACCCTCCGATTCAGCGAGCCTATTGGCTACGAGTCCGAGTCAATTTCGTATTTCAAACCTGACGTCAGGACGGCTATAAAACTCAGCATTGCTTTTATACTCTCATGCTCGGTGATCCTTTAAAAACTCTAGAACAAGCCCGGAGTGCTTTTTTTTCTCCCCCAGCCAAGCATCCATTTGCCAATCACATACATGTTACGGTCTTCGTTTCAACAAAACTATTGAAAAAAAAAAAGAGAAAGCCATGCAGTGTTAAATGTCCGCGACTCAAACGCGTCGACACTCGCGTACAAAGAGAGAGGAACTGGAGACGCGCGCGCTCCTGCGTCTGTGCGCGAGAGGCGAAACGCGTCAGTTTAAAAAATAAATCGGCGCTCACGAACCCTTTTCTTTGCTTTTGAAGAATTAAATAAAGAAATCACGCTGGCTCACGCTGTCTCGAACCCGACCACTCTGACAGCTGCTCTTCACCCCCTTTGGAGGACTGTCAACAGCAAAAGGATGGCATCAGAACTGGCAATGAGCAGCTCCGACCTGCCCACCAGTCCCCTGGCCATGGAATATGTTAATGACTTCGATCTGATGAAGTTTGAAGTGAAAAAGGAGCCGGTGGAGCCCGATCGCAGCATCAGCCAGTGCAGCCGCCTGATCGCCGGGGGATCCCTGTCTTCCACCCCGATGAGCACGCCTTGCAGCTCGGTTCCCCCTTCCCCAAGCTTCTCGGCGCCCAGTCCGGGCTCCGGGAGCGAGCAGAAGGCGCACCTAGAGGATTTCTACTGGATGACCGGCTACCAACAGCAGCTCAACCCGGAGGCTTTGGGCTTCAGCCCGGAGGACGCAGTGGAGGCGCTGATCAACAGCAGTCACCAGCTCCAGGGCTTCGACGGCTATGCGAGAGGCCAGCAGTTCAGCAGCAGCGGCGCCGGGCCGGGAGGCGCCATGGCCGGGGAGGAGATGGGATCGGCCGCCGCGGTGGTGTCCGCGGTCATCGCTGCCGCCGCAGCGCAGAACAACGCGCCGCACCACCACCACCACCACCACCACCACCCGGCCGGGCACCACCCGACGCCCGGCGTGCCGTCCAGCGGCAACCCGCTCAGCCACCCGCACATGCACCTGGACGATCGCTTCTCGGACGAGCAGCTGGTGAGCATGTCCGTGCGCGAACTCAACCGGCAGCTCCGGGGGGTCAGCAAAGAGGAGGTCATCCGACTCAAACAGAAGAGGAGAACCCTCAAAAACAGAGGCTATGCCCAGTCGTGTCGCTACAAGCGGGTGCAGCAGAGGCACGTGCTGGAGGGCGAGAAGACCCAGCTGATCCAGCAGGTGGACCACCTCAAGCAGGAGATCTCCAGACTGATGCGCGAGAGGGACGCGTACAAGGAGAAATACGAGAAGCTCATCAGCAGCGGCTTCCGAGAAAACGGGTCGAGCAGCGACAACAACCCGTCGTCCCCGGAGTTTTTCATGTGAGTTTATCGGCACTTAATAGAGCAGCGGTGTGCAAAAAGTTTCGCACGCGCTTGATTCCCGCTGTATTGGATTGGGCGCGAGCGGGGCACTAACTTTTGTTTTTGTTTTGTTTTGTGCAAAATTTAGTTATGTTAAATTTAATCCAATTATGAAGAAATCAAGCTTTAGAGTTTAGCCTGCATAACTTTTTTGGACAATAGCCTATAGGACATTTTCCATTTTTTCGTTGTTGTTTTTCTGTTGAAACTGTAATATGTGGACGTTATTTTATTTTATATTTCCCATGTTGTCCCGTGCCTCGTCTTGCGTAACTTTTAAGTTCACATTTTTTTTGTAAAGTTCAAGTGGCACATGCTGGTTCCATGAGTGCACGAGCACAGACTGCGCGAGACTCGCATTGTGTTCGAAACTACATTCCGTGTTGTTGTGCAGAAGTCTTTTTAAATCATGTATTTATTTGTGTATCAGACGCGGCGACACACACACATGCTGGTCATGTTGGCTGTTTCACCTGAACGAACTGAACTGATTACACTCATTTTGTCATTGTCTGGTCTTGTCCACTTTTTTGGGACTCGGAACAAAAAAGTGTGTGGCATCTCTTCATCCCCTACATGAAACATTGCCTGTCATTTTTGTACTCCACTTTCAGCGATGATTCTGTATGATTATCCTCTTTTTTCCCGGATGAAGTGACATTATTTCTTAAACCCCACTGAAACAATTGTAACTAAGACTGTGGAAAAAAAGGTTTTCAATTTGACAAATGTCACTCCACATATTGCTTGACATTAAATATGGGACATAACCTAAATGAGCTATTTCAAACTGTAAAATGGACTAAAGTGTTTATAATTATTCTCATTAAAAAGAAGAATATTGTATCAATGATGAATGAAGAGTATGTCTTGGCACGCGGTCGAAATACTTGATACCTCTAACTACAAATCAAATTATTACATTAGGCTAGAGAATATTGAAATATTTTGGAGCTCGTTGCTTTAAAACATTTTACATGCATCAGGTGGGAAATTAAACCTTTAATAACCTTAATAATACCAGCTTATTCGTGTGTAGACTTACATATATGTTTTATTATTTGATATCGATTATTTCACAGATATGGACTGTATACAAACTGGAGCATCGTCATAGTTCATCAATAAATGTTAAAGATGTAAAATCAGATGTTCTCGTGTTATTTATTAGAGTATACGGATAAAATGTGTGAATATATTTAAATAACATGCTGATCTGGAAATAAAATAAACATTTTTTATTTTTAATGTCTGATAGTTTTGAGGAAAGTTCACGATTTCACTTGTTGCCGCGTGACTTTTCGCTCGCGCTTACAGAACAATATATTCTCTTATTAAATCTTTAAATTATAATTCAATTAAATCTTTAATTCAATTAAAAAAGATTTTAAAGATACAATTATTTGTATTTGAAAGAAGCCAACTTAACATTGTATGCAGCAACATTTCCTGATAAAGGCGATAAGCTTCTTTGCACACGCTTTAGCCTATTCAATAATTCACTGAAGACAGATTCGATATATTAAAAATACTCATTTACAAAACCAAATCGTCTTTTTAAGTAGCACTTGATTTTGTTTTCAAAATAGCACTTAATGTTTAGGGGTAAAGAAGACTTTCCTCCTCTCTTTTCCGTTTTTTAAAACGGCTTTCTGTTCCCCCGCTCCGCGAAATAATCTCATGCCTGCAGTTTAAACTCCTCTTATCACACTATCAGTTTAGTTTCGCTGCCCTTGTTAATCATTAATTTAGGGACAGTTTATACTTGCTTAAACTTTCATTTCAATAACTGGAATATTCCACAAAAGAAATCATGATTTTGGCAAACAGATTCGCCATTAAAAATACAATGAAATCTGTAAGTTAATCAATTATGAGGGTTGAGACTATGACTCTATGGAAAATTAACAATTAATAACCTCTATTTCTTTTCTACCTCTCACCCTTGACAGCAGCCATGCCCATAATTATCAGTCTGCTTAGAGTTCACAAAAAAAATGAGTTTGTTTTTCATATTCAAAATTCAAAAGCTTATGATTGATTGTACATCTACATACACCATAACCTCCGCTTACAGTAGCCTATAGCTAACCAAATAACAGCCTGTTTCTCAAATCTTATTTTACTCTTGTTCTCTTCAGGCCAATCATTCTTCCTCTCATGCCATCACTATTATCAGCCCCATAATAATTAGAAGTGTCTGAAGCTTCCTCTCTGGTTGTCACAGCAAACAGGATGTGGGCGCACAGCTGGAAAGAAAGTGTGTGTGGGATGTCTGAATTTAGGGCATTTGTTGAAAAGGTATAGTGGCTCATCAGCACAATGATCATTTGAATGTGAAACGGATGACGCACAGACCCTTAAACACACGGACTCGCTCACATGACAGGCTCTGAGCTCAGGGAACAGGCCGTGGAAAACACATGATTAACAGTGGAGAAAAGAAAAGACTTGTTTCTGCTCCTTTAAATTGATGAATCATTGCTGATTTTCCCCATCTGAGGATGGGCTGCGTTTGAGTGGCTGTAATTTATGGATTTTCTGTCTGATGAGGTCAAAATGCAAAACTAGTTAATGACATCACCGTTACAACTCAGAACTGAAGATACACACTGTTTTAAAAGAGCACTTATAATTATACAATTAAATACATAATATAGACACATTATCCACTTCAGGCATTTTAGCCAGATAATATTTTTTGTTTGATTTTTGGTCACACAGAATATGACACTTTTGGTGTGTCTTTAGAAAACTACAATATTGTTACAAAAATTCAGACGTGAAATTTCAACGCCATGCATCGCAAATTTATCACATGAATTCGTCAGTGCAAATCAGATTAAATGTGCAGCTAATATCATACCAATCCATATTTCAAACTCTCATTTTATCTTGGTTTTCCTGTGTCGAATCAAAAAGCAGTATCAGGCACAATCAAACATTTAATGATGTACTGAGACGCATCCTGTTTAGCAGCTTCTGATGAAACGCCATTACCATGTACGAAAACATGTCATTTCAGCTTGTGAATGAACCCAGTGGATTTCACACAGCGTGTATATTCACAACTGGGCTCCATAATCGGCACGCATAGAACAGATCACCAAAACACAGGCACACCAATCCATGCATCCACAGAAACACACACACACACACACACACATGCACAGAAACACACACACACACGCATGCACAGAAACACACACACACACACACACATGCATTCACATGAAACACACACACACACACACACATGTATTCATGAAACACAAACACACACACACACAAGTGCACACACACACACACACACACACACACACACACACATGCACAGAAACACACACACACACACGCATGCACAGAAACACACACACACACACACACACACACATGCATTCACATGAAACACACACACACACACATGTATTCATGAAACACAAACACACACACACAAGTGCACACACACACACACACACACACATGCGTTCACATGAAACACACACACACACACACACACACACACAGGCATTCACATGAAACACACACACACTCACACACGCATACACACACACACACACATTCACAGAAACACACACACACACGCACACATGCATTCACATGAAACACACACACACACACACACATGTATTCATGAAACACAAACACACACACACACAAGTGCACACACACACACACACACACACACACACACACACACACACATGCACAGAAACACACACACACACACGCATGCACAGAAACACACACACACACACACACACACACACACACATGCATTCACATGAAACACACACACACACACATGTATTCATGAAACACAAACACACACACACAAGTCCACACACACACACACACACACACACACATGCGTTCACATGAAACACACACACACACACACACACACACACAGGCATTCACATGAAACACACACACACTCACACACGCATACACACACACACACACACATTCACAGAAACACACACACACACGCATTCACAAACACACACACACACACACATTCACAGAAACACACACAAACACACACACGCATTCACACACACACACACACACACGCATTCACAAAACACACACACATCATGCATGCATTGAAAGGAATGCACACAAACTGCACACACACCGCAGTTGCACTTAATTGAATCAGTGTGTATTGACACCATATGTGCCCTAATCATTGTGTGCGGGCAGTGCTGATTAGGTTATTACAGATAATATAGTTGTCTTCTGTCACAATATTAGTCCTTCGCATCCGAGGTCAACAATAGGAAATCACAGTTCAACTCATGCATATTGACATTTCAATCATTTCCATACAGCAGCGTTACAGGCTAATATCTTTAATCACATCAGACGCTGTCTCTGCTGGGAGTCCATGTTTAGCTTGGCAGGCTTTTTTCCTGAAGCGCTCCCAGTCATTTTCTCACAGCGTGGATTAAAAATGATCGTCGTAACTGCAAGGCCTCGTGGAACGCAAAGAAAAATGCCAGTGTCAAGCTAGAGTCGACTGAGTTGACAAAATAATTTGTACAAATGCATTCTGGGAAATGCATTAAAGAGGCTAACAAATTTGGAATAAAGTAGGGGTAAAACTTTACAATAAGGTTCATTAGTTAACATGTTAATGTATTAACTAACATAAACAATGAGCAATACCTTTGATACTGTAGCCTATTTATTAAACTTTTTTATTGTTAGTTAATAAAAATACTGCTGTTCATTGTTTGTTCATGTTCACAGTGCATTAACTAATGTTAACTAATACAACCTCGGATTTTAATAATGTATTCAATGTTAAAATTGATATTAACTAAGATTAATAAACGTACAATTATTGTTCATTCTTAGTTCAGGTTAACTAAGGTCGTTAACTAATGTTAACTAATGAACCTTTAGTTATTGCAACTACATTATTTTACAATTTATTTAAAAAATATATTGATAATCAAGGCCATGACTTCTCTAACAAATACAAAAAAAAGTTAAAAAAAAATAATAATAATTAGCATAATTTCAAATGACATTTATATCTATTTGACTTTTTCTGGCACGTTTTCCAGACGTTCCACAGCATTGCAGGAGATTTCCATCCGGAGGCTCAGAAACTCTGGGATCCAAGCTCATCTGCATCTCTCCACGCTAAACATTTCCATTTAGAGTGATTTAGAGGAGGGAGTTTATGTCCTGCCATGTGCGTCCATCATCCGCGACCCCTCTCTGCCTCTGTAAACCTGACTTATAGAAAAGATAATCGTTTAACTGGCCTCCACCGCTACACTGAGGGAATGGATGTGTTTGTGTTGATTGCCGGAGGTTTGAAGCTTTGAGAAGTCACGCGTGATGCGAAGAGTTTGTTTTGGGGAATCAGCCATGCGTCACATCATTCTTCATCAAACATGGGAAAATAAGATGATGAGATATATAATAGAACCATAGTCAAATAAATGAATAGAAAAATAATACATTTGGGTAACACTTTACAGTAAGGTTCATTAGTTCATATATTAACTAACATGAACTAACAATGAGCAAAACATTTGTTACAGTATTTATTCATTTGTTAATGTTAGTTAATACAAATCCAGTTGTTCAATGTTTGTTCACAGTACATTAAGTAATGTTAACAAATACAGCCTTTGATTTCAATAATGTATTAGTAAATGTTGAAATTAATATTAACTAAGATTAATAAATGCTGTATACGTGCAGTTCATTATTAGCTCATGTTAACTAAGGTAGTTAACTAATGTAACCTTATTGTAAAGCGTTACCGAAATCTGCAATAACAATGTTGAGCTTCATGTCATTTGATTGTTATTTCTTAGTGAAAACTACAAAAGGAGAGATTTAGTAGAAGGTTCAAGCTGCTCTTTTACCAATGCAAGTGAATAGTGACTGCAAAAAACAAAGTATCGTAAAATCATTGATTGCAAGGTTATTACAAATAATATAGCTGTCTTCTTTTTTCCCCTCAGTTTATTTATAGGTTTCTCCACATATTACAGAATTACAAACATTCCAGGACACAGTTGTACAATTTAACATATGTAGAAAAAACAAGGGAAAAGGGGTCAGATCAGAAGATCCAGGGATCCAGGACATACCTAATATAAAGGGAACAATTATTGACCCCAAATAAGAATGTACAAATATACCCAATAAAGTACCAAATAAGCAAAAACTATGTAGGGAACATATTTTGTCATAAAAAAATCATCCTTTTCCCAATAGATATTGGCCCAAGGAATAAATCAATGGGAGTGGGAGTGGGGAGACTTGGACATTGAGGGTGCATATGATGGATAAAACTGCGAGCCTGCAATTATCGGAAAAAATTGTTTCTGGGCAGTGAAAACTTATCCACGAGCTGTTGAAAGAGTGCAAACACATCATCTATATATACACCTTTAAACATTGGGCCATATGTTGCCCACTGGGGAAAAGTCTTGTCCATCATTGATGGTGGAAAAGCAAAGTTTGACGCTATAGGGGCAGACAAAATGTTTGTAATCCATAATACATATCCATAATCCATAATAAGCCTAAACTGTCTCCAGTTTCGCAGTGAAGTTTTTACAATTACATGTTTTGTATAGGGAGAAATTGAACACAGTAAGTTGCCCAGTAATAGTGTCTAAAGTTGGGTAAGCCCATACCCCCAACAGATTTGGGTTGTTGAAGAAGCGCTTTGCTAATTCTAGCAGTCTTTTTATTCCAAATAAACTATGAGACTAAACTGTCTATTCTCTGAAAAAAGGATTGAGGGAGAAAAATGGGAATGCAATGAAACAAATACATAAACGTTGGGAGGGTATTTAGTTTTACTGAATTAATTCTACCAGCTAAGGATATAGGAAGTACCGACCGTCGTTCAAAGTCTTTCTGAACCTGAAGATTAGAGGTTGATTAGCTCTAGATTATCAAAATTAAATTGAAAAAGGTCTTGAAATCTTGTTATACAGACCCTGAGATATTTAAAGTTGCTCTGTGCAATTTTAAATGGTAAAGTGGTATTTTGTGGCCACTGCATTCAATGGGAAAAATTCACTTTCGCCTAGTAGCCAGAAATTAAACCAAATAATTGTAAATTGTTAAGAAACGCAGGTACTGACACAGAAAAATCAGAGATATAAAAAAGAAGATCATCTGCATACAATGAGACCTTCTGTTCAATACCTAATCTTGTTATTCCTTTTATTAATGGGTCCGATTTTAAAGTAATGGAAAGAGGCTCGATGACAAGAGCAAAAAGCAGTGGGTTTAGAGGACATCACTGGCGGGGGGAACGGTAAACATTAAAGTATTCTGAACGAGTATTATTAGTAACATTACATAATCGCATAATATTAAAAAAGGATTGTCTACTTTTATTAGAATAGCCAGTCTGGTCTGAAGATATGATTGAAGCCAATATAGATTCCAGACGCACCGCCAATAATTTTGATAAAAGTTTAAAATCAACATTAAGTAAACTAATAGGATGATATTAGGAGCCGTCCAGAGGATCTTCATCTGTTTTTAGGATCAGGGAGATCGAGGCCTGATTAGGTGTTTGAGGGACTGTAGATCAATTAAATGATTCGTTGTAAATGTCCAATAATATGGGAGCCAATTTGTTCAAAAACTTCTTATAAAACTCTACTGGAAACCCATGCGGTCCAGGACATTTGCCACTTTGCATAGAGGAAGCAGCTCAAGCAAGTTCATGATGTACTTCAGCTGATCAACACTATTAGACTCAACTGTAGGTACTAAAACAATGAGAGATTCAGAGAGGTTGGCAGTTTGCTCAGATGTATAAAGGGAAGTACAGTAATCTTTCAAATGATTGTTAATTAATATGGGATCTGTCGTTGTCCCTGAAGGTGTTGTAATCTGGGGAATAAGGTGGGAATCTGAATCGTGCCGCAGTTGGAGAGCCAGCAGCCGACCCGCTTTCCCTCCTCGTGATACCGAGAGCTGGTTCTGACCAGTACATCCTCTACATAACATGTGGAGAGTATATCGAACTCTGCCTGTGATGATTGGCGTTCCTTATAAATATCTGGAAATAGGGGAAACAGCATATTATCTGATTTAGTTATTTTCTGTGTTATCTCAGAACGCCTCTTTTTGTTTAACCTTGTCTAATGGCAAGTATGATATTATTTCCCCCCCTAAGAAATGCCTTCAGGGCTTCCCAAAAACGAGATGCAGATATCTCCGGACTGCTATTTGTGGATATGAGGAAATCTATTGGATGAGAGACTGTTTTCTGATAGCATCGGTGTTGAATCGCCACCGTGATCAGTTCTTCTATGGTACTAGTGTTGGCTTCGATCGTCTGTTGCAGAGGTTTCAACCAGCCTTTAACGTCTGATCGCACTGTAGTAATCTCAGACGCAAGTCAGTGGGTAATGAGTCAGTTTTCTGACAAATCTCACTCTTGCCAGAGTCTGAAGACGTGACGGTCCCGTGTGAATCCCGTTAGCGTTAACACAGTTAGCGTGGCCTGAGGAGAGGGCCATATTTACACTTATAATCAGTGTAAGAATAGTACCAGGGTTTAGGAAGCTAGTTTTAAGTCATATAACAACAAAAAAGTGATTGTGCTGTTCAATATATGAGTAAATCTGCAACCTTTTCCGGGAGCGATCGAAAACACGTCTTACATTCTCAACGCGCGACAGCGCCACAATCATATACTCTTCTGTCACAATATTAGTCTTCTGCATCCAAGGTCAACGATATGAAATCACTGACAGTTCAATTATTTACATACAGCAGAGTTACATTATTTTTCATAATTTTTTTGGGTAACACTTTACAATAAGGTTCATTAGTTAATGTATTAATCAGCATGAACTAACCATGAGCAATACATTTGTTACAGTATTTATTTCAACTCTGTTAATGTTAGTTAATAAAAATCCAGCTTTTCATTGTTTGTTCATGTTAGTTCACAGTGCAATAACTAATGTAAACAAGATTTGAATAAAGTATTTGCAAATGTTGAAATTAACATTAACAAAGATTAATAAATGCTGTATTTGTGCAGTTCATTATTTGTTCATGTTAACTAATGAACCTTATTGTAAAGTCTACCATTTATTATTGTTGCAATATATATATTAATTTATTGTTATTTTTCCCCATTTCTGATTAACTATACCTTAATATATTACGATGTCTAAAGATTGACTGATTAACATAGCCCATGTGTTTTGTGTTTTATATAGCGAGCAAGAAGGTGCCTGGATTCAGTACAGACTAAAAAAGTCCATCAAAAAATATATATTTTATGGATTGCATCGTGCAAAAAGTGCAAAGTGAATGAAAAACAAATTAACAGGAGCAAAGGTTTCAACACATTGCCAACAAACATTCACACTTTTCTTGATATAATAACAATTTCTTCTAGTTTTCATGAGTCTTATAAAGCCAAAACAGCTTTTCAGAATCTTAATGTTTGCCTGAAATATCCCGTTAATTGCAAAAGTATTAAGGAAGAGAACATAGACGAGTGTGTGTGTGTGTGTGTGTTTTGGCCTTGTGCCCATCCTGTGTTATACCTGCATCTCAATGAAGCTGGCAAGGTGATTTACTGGCAAGGTGTCTGGACTGCAGTCTCTCTCTCTCTCTCTCTCTCTTTAACCAGCGAGTCAAAGCGACATTGATCTCTCAGCCAGGCAAGGTGACCTACAGAGCCCAACTTCCCAAGCCTTTCTTCCCTCGTCTTCATCTCTCCCCCTCTCAGTGGCGGGTCGTGACCCCGGCGAGTGATGTCATGTCCTGTGGCAGAGAGCGCAGCAGTGAGGGGAATATGAAAACTGAAGCAAGTCCTTGAGCTGCTCTGTGCCACTCGTATCAATAACGTGCTTCACAATGTCCCGTTTCAGCACTCTTCCGCTCTTACTTTGCTTTTGAACCACTGTTGCCTCTATCCTAAAGGGAAAGCACAGCCAAAAATTACTATTTTGTGATTCATGTGTATTCACCTCGAAACGTTTCTCTCTCTGTGTCTTTTGATATGTTAAAGTCTGCATGAAACAGTTGTTCTCTTCTTTTCTTCCCTATTGTGCCATATATCCGAGTGAAACGGCTTCTCAAACAAGAACAAATGTGGGCGGGGCTTGATTTTGTCCGTGGGAATTGATTGGATGGCTGTGGTTTGCTATTGGTGGATCTCATGTGTGTGACAGGTTGCCCCGCCCTCATCATCAGAGAAGAGATGTAGCAAAGTTATTTTAGTTCAAGATTACTAGGCATAATGATGTGGACGGTTAAATCATGTATAATAAATATAGCAATATTCCCCAAAAAATAATATGAATAATCAATTTTGATTTCATGGTGACTTTAATGATTTTTTCAATCGAATAGCCTATAAAAACATAGCAGACTATTCTGCTATTCTCTAAACAGTGGAAGTGGATGGCGACTTTGTTTGAGAAAAGTATAATGCAAACAAATTTAAAGCAATATAAAAGGAAAAGTTCACAATAAAAATTTTTTTTTTTTTAAATACAAGGCTCAGTGGAAAAATTCCCCTCTATTTACATTTCTCTTGAACAAAAACAAACCATATTCACATTCACTACAGTTTCCAGCTGAAGTGGACACCAGTGGAAGTAAAGCACCAATATTTATGCTGTGGAATTTTCGTAAATACTAGTTTCCTGGTAAAAAAAAAAATAATAATAATAATAATAATAATAATAATAATAATAATAATAATAATAATAATAATGCGGACATGAACGCCCTCTCAAGTAAAAAATGGAATACGATGAGCTCCTATTCACAACAAAGTATGAAAAGGTGATACGATGTCATGTCCTGTTTGTGAATAATACTGAACGGGTTTGGCGCCACTTACTGGACGTTTCAATTTTAAATTCAAAGTGCGCGAAACACACAGGAAGCAACGTATTATTATAATGCAGAAATGTCCTCATAGCCAAGTTTTTCCACTTTTGGGGAGGTTAGAAAGGAAAATTTCATTAGTTTATCACTCAAATGTTGTTCTATATTATTTTCTGTCTTCTGTGAAACACAACGGAGATCTAACCTTCTGTTTACAAGAAACGTGTTTCAAATGTGGGGCGTTTGGATAGAGACAAGACAGTTGAAGTGCAGCTGCGCGCAAGCAAAGACGTGTTCGCGTGAACGGCAGGTTTTGGGTGAGCTGAGCTCTCTCTTAAAGCTCGTTTAAAGGGCGTTTTAAATCTCTTTTAAAGTTGTTATCACTGCATTTATACGCTGTTCACATCCTGAGGTAGAGATGTACAGGATGGATGTTGTTGTTTGCTCTCTAAACTTTCTGGAGATATTTTACTCTAATAGAGTTTTCTGTAAACCCAAAAGTCACGCGCAGAGGTGTGTGTGCGGTGGCGTGAGGTCAAAGTTCACCAGCGCAGTGATTACAGAGCAGAATAAATGGTGTGTGTGAAGTGAACTGGGTCGAGGGATTTAACGGCTGTTTCCAGTGCGGTCTGTAGGGAACAAGTGCTAACTTTAACTCTGTCTAACAGAAGCACTGAGCGTATATGAGGAGGAAAAGTGTGAGTTACACCGCAATTTCTCTCGAGTAACTGTGTCTATTGAATATTTATGCTTATTTTATAGAATTATAGTAATTATTTTTTGTTATCTCTCTTTCTTTTACATATTTTGTTCATCCTTGAAGGACATCACGAAAGTTTCTACACCTGTGATACGACCTCTGACCCCTGCCCTTTGCCCCTGCAGTCTGAGGTAAGAGCAAAGATTTTGAATCTGACTAGATGAAAATTATTTATGAATTATTTAAAAAAGAACA
>NW_027509192.1:23560000-23591791 GCF_051911475.1 Siphateles boraxobius
GAATTTTACACTTCTGGAAGTTATTATCGTCAAGAAATATGAGGCAACAACAAATAGTTGATTTTTTTTAATTAGATTCAGCTATTTTTTAATCGATTCTCTGCATTATTCCGATCATGCAGTGCATTGCAAAGCATCCTAGATGTGTTGCTTATGTTTCAGATTTAAAATGCCTTGGGAAAAGAAGCTGTGTTTGTGTGCTTGTGTTAAATGTGCAATTGTAGGAACTTCAGATCTTAGAATCAAGTATATTTACGGAAACTGTACCTGGAGGTAATATATTAATGAGATACTATAAATAATAATATTAATATAAAAGCCCACTTTAGTGTATTAAACAGTCCTCTTTCATGACTGTTTCTTAACATACTTAAGTAGACTTTTAAAAAGTGAACTAGTAATAATGTTAAATTGAAAGTCTTACTTAAAGGACATGTTAAATCATTATGTTTTAATTGTTTGTCATGCTCAAGAAGGACATAGTAAAGCACATGCTAAGAGCTTGATTATCATTTTTACTGTAGTGTTACATTTAATATATTTTAAATGCCCTAAATTGCAATTGCATCATTAATGTGTAATATTTAAATACATGACCAGTTTCAATAGATTTATGGCATTAAAATTTTAAAGTATTTTTTTTTTTTTTTTGTTTATCACACTTTGTCAAAGACAATATAAGTAATTATGAAATTTAGTCCTACTTAAAAGCACAACTAATTCAATTCTCAATATATAATTCTCATAAATATATAGAATAAATATAGAGAATATAATATTATTCTCAATAATTGCATTTCATATAAATTTAATCTAATACATTTTCATTTAATGGCAATTAACATGCAATTAAGTGTCTGAAAACATTTAATTCACTTTGTACTCAAGTCTATTCTTTCAAATAATATTAATTTCATAATAAGTACCATTTTTAAAGTGTACTTTTCACAATGGCAGGCACACATTATAGGTTTTGATGTTGGGTGTAATGCATTAATAATTTAAGTTACTGTAATTTAATTACTTTTTTCCCTTGAAAAGTAAAGTAAGGGATTGCTCTTAATTATTTAATAACGGTAACTTCTGATACTTCAGCATTTATAGACTATAGAACAGTTCTAAATAAAACAATAGTGGATTTTAACATCCAAATTTAACGTCTAATATTAAACTCATGTTTTTAATGTAACGTTCTCCATTTAAATATCAGATCAAGAATAATGTAGTTTATTATTATTAATTTGTAAGAATGAAAAGAGCCGTTTCATGTCTATCCCTGTATAGTTGGACTGTAGGATTCAGTAGTAATAGTGTTTAGTCCAGTAATCTATCTACACTGCTGTGTGTGTGTGTGTGTGTGTGTGTGTGTGTGTGTGTGTGTGTGTGTGTGTGTGTGTGTGTGTGTGTGTGTGTGTGTGTGTGTGTGTGTGTGTGTGTGTGTGTGTGTGTGTGACGCACCCGTTGAAGAGCTGGGGAGAACAAAACTCACGGAAATACACAACGTGTGATAAATCTGCATATCTGGGGAAAAATCCGACTCGGCAAGTGTTGGGCTGAAATGAGTAACTTAGATTAGATTTTAATTTGAATTGAGTGATTTTACGCTAGATTTAAAGGTGTTGTGTGTAAAGAGCTGATCCTGTGAACTTTTTACATGCTGTTCTACATGGTATATTGTAAAGGAATATAAACTCAGAATTGCAAGATAATTTGTGTTTTGTTATTCTGTGGCGGAAACAAGCTTTCATATGTAATAGGTGTGTCTGGATGTCTTAATTTATTAGAAAATATTAAAAATAAAATTCAGAAATACAATTTCTAGAATACATATTTTCTATGAGGTTTTTAATGAAACGATTAAACTTAATTAAACTGTATTTTTATTAATGTATTTTTGAATGATTATATATATATACACTTCCGTTCATAAAGTTTGGGGTCGGTAATATATAGTAAAGTGTAATTTATTCCTGTGATCAAAGCTGAATTTTCAGCATCATTACTCCAGTCTTCAGTGTCACATGATCCTTCAGAAATCGGTATCATATGATGATCTGATGCTCAAAAAACATTTATGATTATTATCAATGTTGAAAACAGTTATTTATATTTTTATTTTAGGATTCTTTGATGAATATAAAGTTAAAAGAACAGCATTTATCTGAAATAGAATCTTTTGTAACATTAAACACTCCCGTTCAAAACTTTGGGGTCAGTAAGAATTTTTATTTTATTTTTGGGGAAAATAAATCAAATAAATCAATACTTTTATTCATCAAGGAGGAATTAAATTGATCAAAATTGACAGTAAAGACATTTATAATGTTACAAAAGATTATATTTCAAATAAATAATGTTGTTTTTAACTTTCTGTTCATCAAAGAATCCTAAAATAAATGGTACACAACTGTTTTCAACATTGATAATAATCATAAATGTTTCCTGAGCATCAGATCATCATATGATAATGATTTCTGAAGGATCATGTGACACTGAAGACTGGAGTAATGATGCTGAAAATTCAGCTTTGATCACAGGAATAAATTACACTTTACTATATATTCACATAGAAAAGCTGTTTTACATTGAAATAATATTTCACAATATTACTGGGTTTGTTTTGTATTTTTAATCGAATAAATGCAGCCTTGGTGAGCAGAAGAGACTTCTTTTAAAAACATTAAAAATCTTACCGACCCCAAACTTATGAACGGCTATATATATATTATCTTGAAAAATATATTCGAAAACTTTTTTTCGAAGTGAAGTAAAAATAAGAGCTGCAATGTATTTGCGTTTTGATTTGATGTTGTCTTTGAGGCCTGAAGCCAGTGATGTGGTTTTAGTCCACAGATCCGTTCATCCTCTGCTATCCCACAATCCCCTGCTGTGACACACACTCCTCCACCGCAGCACTTCTCACACTCTCGCCTCACGCTGGGGCTTCAGTGATGCGGACGCTTGACCTCGTGCACACACACCTTCCCTGACCTTTAACCTTCGGTGAATCTGACCTGAGAGAGAGAATCTGAATCGTGTGTGTGTGTGTCTGAGGAGAGAGCGGGCTGTGTGTGATGGGAACGGGGGGGAGGAACAGTGCAACAGCGCTGCGGCAATTACAATAATTTCAAATTAATATGAGGATTCTGGTGCATTCTTATCTGCATAGTGGAAGCACTTCCACATCAATCAAAATTCAAAATGCAGTGGTGTATTAACCCCACCCCCCCCTCACACACACACACACACACACACACTGCTGTACATAATCATCGCTGTACACGCTGCTTTCCCCCACAAAGATAACTAGATTTGTACATTTTCTGAAGGAAATATGTGTTACTTTCCCATGCATAACTCCCGCGTGACGCTATAGGCTGTTGCCAGGGCGTTGCTAAGGTGTTGTTTAGAGGTTCAGCATGTTCTTGTAGCATTTTCGTTCTCTTCTGCATGTCTCTGCATGTTTGTTGGTCGCACCACATGACTTAAGTTTGGCAAATAATGTTTTTCAGATATTAATAAGTAGTGAAGCAGATAAATAAATGAATTAAAACATGCTCATCATAGATTCAAGTCATTATATTTATTGCTTTTTTTAATATAGTTTTTAATGTATGGAAGGAGAAGTGTAATGTTAGAGTGAGCACCAGCAGTGATGTTTATGTTAGTAATCGAGTAATTATTGAGTTCTGAGAGCGATGCAGGGATGTGAAGTGTTTCGGTGTGCTTTGTTCCACGCTGCGTCTCGTAACCTCAAGTGCCGCCCACTTGAAAATGTCAAACAGAGGAAGGAAAGCGTCTGACGGCGTTTGTCTTTTTGTTCTCACACACACGCATCATTTCCACTGCGCTCATCACTTTCTGTCCAGATCAGACTGGTAAATAGGACGGATTAACCAAGCGTCTCTTTCAACCTCGATTCCGTTATTGTCACCACAACAGTTATTAAAGTCTCTTCTGCCAGTGATCATGATGAGGCCGACAGACATATTTCTCTTGCTCATACTGTGGGGATCTGAACTTAGTGTTCATCTAATTAATACTTCATTTGATTTCTTTTATTACATCTGTCAGTGTTTTTAACCTGATGGAGAAAAAAAGAAACTCGCCACAGATGATATTTTAGTGTCGTTTAAGGCACTATAAAATCCTTTTTATTTATTTTTTCACAAATTCCATTTTATGTTCATCCAAATTCAGTTTTTTTCCCTGGATTATGACTATTTACCCCTTTTAATATTTTTTTTCTAATCAAAAAGCATATCTAATTAATTTAAATTATGAAACTTATACACCTTAACATCAATGTATTAAAATTTTAACAAAAATACATGTTTAGGGCCCTATGAAAAATGTTTTATTTAATTTTTTTCTCAAATTTCTTTTCTTTTTTACTAAATTCTGTGCTTTCTTTTGAAATTTGTCCTTCTCTCCATCTCTCCTTCTCTCCATCTCTCCTTCTCTCCATCTCTCCTTCTCTCCATCTCTCCTTCTCTCCTTCTCTCCATCTCTCCTTCTCTCCTTCTCCATCTCTCCTTCTCTCCATCTCTCCTTCTCTCCATTTCTCCTTCTCTCCATCTCTCCTTCTCTCCATCTCTCCATCTCTCCTTCTCTCCATCTCTCCATCTCTCCATCTCTCCTTCTCTCCATCTCTCCATCTCTCCTTCTCTCCATCTCTCCATCTCTCCATCTCTCCATCTCTCCTTCTCTCCATCTCTCCATCTCTCCTTCTCTCCATCTCTCCTTCTCTCCTTCTCCATCTCTCCTTCTCTCCATCTCTCCTTCTCTCCATTTCTCCTTCTCTCCATCTCTCCTTCTCTCCATCTCTCCATCTCTCCTTCTCTCCATCTCTCCATCTCTCCATCTCTCCTTCTCTCCATCTCTCCTTCTCTCCATCTCTCCATCTCTCCATCTCTCCTTCTCTCCATCTCTCCTTCTCTCCATCTCTCCATCTCTCCATCTCTCCTTCTCTCCATCTCTCCTTCTCTCCTTCTCTCCATCTCTCCATCTCTCCATCTCTCCTTCTCTCCATCTCTCCTTCTCTCCATCTCTCCTTCTCTCCATCTCTCCTTCTCTCCATCTCTCCTTCTCTCCATCTCTCCTTCTCTCCATCTCTCCTTCTCTCCTTCTCTCCATTAGTCCATCTCTCCATTAGTCCATCTCTCCTTCTCTCCATCTCTCCATCTCTCCTTCTCTCCATTAGTCCATCTCTCACTCTCCATCTCTCCATCTCTCCTTCTCTCCATTAGTCCATCTCTCCTTCTCTCCATCTCTCCATCTCTCCATCTCTCCTTCTCTCCTTCTCTCCATCTCTCCATCTCTCCTTCTCTCCATCTCTCCTTCTCTCCATTTCTCCTTCTCTCCATCTCTCCTTCTCTCCATTTCTCCTTCTCTCCATTTCTCCTTCTCTCCATCTCTCCATTTCTCCTTCTCTCCATCTCTCCTTCTCTCCTTCTCTCCATTAGTCCATCTCTCCTTCTCTCCATCTCTCCTTCTCTCCATTTCTCCTTCTCTCCATCTCTCCTTCTCTCCATTTCGTCTTCTCTCCATCTCTCCTTCTCTCCATCTCTCCTTCTCTCCATTTCTCCTTCTCTCCATCTCTCCTTCTCTCCATCTCTCCTTCTCTCCATCTCTCATCTCTCCATTAGTCCATCTCTCCTTCTCTCCATTAGTCCATCTCTCCTTCTCTCCATTTCTCCTTCTCTCCATCTCTCCTTCTCTCCATTAGTCCATCTCTCCTTCTCTCCATTTCTCCTTCTCTCCATCTCTCCTTCTCTCCATCTGTCCTTCTCTCCTTCTCTCCTTCCCCCCATCTCTCCTTCTCTCCATCTCTCCTTCTCTCCATCCCCCATCTCTCCTTCTCTCCTTCTCTCCATCTCCCCATCTCTCCTTCTCTCCTCCTCTCCATCTGTCCTTCTGTTCTTCTCCCCATCTCTCTTTCTCTCCATCTCCCCATCTCTCTTTCTCTCCTTCTCTCCATCCCCCCATCTCTCCTTCTCTCCATCTCTCCTTCTCTCCATCTCCCCATCTCTCTTTCTCTCCTTCCCCCCATCTCTCCTTCTCTCCATCTCTCCTTCTCTCCATCCCCCATCTCTCTTTCTCTCCATCTCTCCATCTCTCTTTCTCTCCATCTCTCTTTCTCTCCTTCCCCCCATCTCTCCTTCTCTCCATCTCTCCTTCTCTCCATCCCCCCATCTCTCCTTCTCTCCATCTCTCCATCTCTCCATCCCCCCATCTCTCCTTCTCTCCATCTCTCCTTCTCTCCACCTCCCCATCTCTCCTTCTCTCCTCCTCTCCATCTGTCCTTCTGTTCTGCTCCCCATCTCTCTTTCTCTCCATCTCCCCATCTCTCTTTCTCTCCATCTCTCCTTCTCTCCTTCTCTCCATCTGTCCTTCTCTCTTTCTCTCCATCTGTCCTTCTCTCCTTCTCTCCATCTGTCCTTCTCTCCTTCTCTCCATCTCTCCATCTCTCTTTCTCTCCATCTCTCCTTCTCTCTTTCTCTCCATCTCTCCTTCTCTCCTTCTCTCCATCTCTCCTTCTCTCCTTCTCTCCATCTGTCCTTCTCTCTTTCTCTCCATCTCTCCATCTCTCCTTCTCTCCATCTCTCCTTCTATCCTTCTATCCTTCTCTCCATCTCTCCTTCTCTCCATCTGTCCTTCTCTCCTTCTCTCCATCCCCCAAACTCCTTCTCTCCATCTGTCCTTCTCTCCTTCTCTCCTTCTCTCCATCTCTCCTTCTCTCCATCTGTCCTTCTCTCCTTCTCTCCATCCCCCCATCTCTCCTTCTCTCCATCTCTCCTTCTCTCGATCTCCCCATCTCTCCTTCTCTCCATCTGTCCTTCTGTCCTTCTCCCCATCTCCCCATCTCTCTTTCTCTCCATCTCTCCTTCTCTCCTTCTCTCCATCTCTCTTTCTCTCCATCTCTCCTTCTCTCCTTCTCTCCATCTGTCCTTCTCTCTTTCTCTCCATCTGTCCTTCTCTCCTTCTCTCCATCTGTCCTTCTCTCCTTCTCTCCATCTTTCTTTCTCTCTTTCTCTCCCTCTCTCCTTCTCTCCTTCTCTCCTTCTCTCCATCTGTCCTTCTCTCTTTCTCTCCATCTGTCCTTCTCTCCATCTCTCCATCTGTCCTTCTCTCCATCCCCCATCTCTCCTTCTCTCCATCTCTCCTTCTCTCTTTCTCCCCATCTCTCCTTCTCTCTTTCTCTCCTTTTCTCCATCTCACCTTCTCTCCATCCCCCCATCTCTCCTTCTCTCCATCTCTCCTTCTCTCTTTCTCCCCATCTCTCCTTCTCTCTTTCTCTCCTTCTCTCCATCTCTCCTTCTCTCCATCTGTCCTTCTCTCCATCTCCCCATCTCTCCTTCTCTCTTTCTCTCCTTCTCTCCATCTCTCCTTCTCTCCTTCTCTCCTTCTCTCCTTCTCTCCATCTCTCGTTCTCTCCATCTCCCCATCTCTCCTTCTATCCTTCTCTCCTTCTCCATCTCCATCTGTCCTTCTCTCCTTCTCTCCATCTCTCCTTCTCTCCATCTCTCCTTCTCTCCATCTCCCCATCTCTCCTTCTCTCCATCTGTCCTTCTCTCCATCTCCCCATCTCTCTTTCTCTCCATCTCTCCTTCTCTCCATCTGTCCTTCTCTCTTTCTCTCCATCTCTCCTTCTCTCCTTCTCTCCATCTGTCCTTCTCTCTCTCTCCATCTGTCCTTCTCTCCTTCTCTCCATCTCTCCTTCTCTCGATCTGTCCTTCTCTCCATCCCCATCTCTCCTTCTCTCCATCTCTCCTTCTCTCCATCTCCCCATCTCTCCTTCTCTCCATCAGTCCTTCTCTCCATCTCCCCATCTCTCCTTCTCTCTTTCTCTCCATCTGTCCTTCTCTCCATCTCCCCATCTCTCCTTCTCTCCACCTGTCCTTCTCTCCATCTCTCCTTCTCTCCATCTCTCCTTCTCTCCATCTCTCCTTCTCTCCATCTCTCCATCTCCCCATCTCTCCTTCTCTCCATCTCTCCTTCTCTCCTTCTCTCCATCTCTCCTTCTCTCCTTCTCTCCATCTCTCCTTCTCTCCATCTCTCCTTCTCTCCATCTCTCCATTTCTCCTTCTTTCCATCTGGCCTTCTCTCCTTCTCTCCATCTGTCCTTCTCTCTTTCTCTCCATCTGTCCTTCTCTCTTTCTCTCCATCTCTCCGTCAGTCTAAATGAAATCTGACGGCTGGGTTTGTTAGATTAGCTCTGTGATAATCTGAATACACAGTTTCTGATATCCTGGGATGAGATTACAGCCACTATAAAACACACACTCCTCATCCGTTGACCATTGAGAGAGAGTGAAAACAATCTGCTGCTTATAATAGAGTTTTATTTAAAAATACCCACACTGCTCGCTGTATTTAATTATAGCACAGCCCGAGTATTAGATTGCTGATATTGTAGCTCAACTACTTCCGTTTTCTCCCTTGGTTTTTTTTGCTTTTATAATCTATAATTAATATCATTTTGGGTAAAAGTGTCTCCTATATGTATATGTATATATGCATATATAGTTCATTTGTTTTTGAAAGAGTTAAAATTGATAATAAGTAACAGTAAAGACTTTTACATTGTTAGAAAAAAATACGTATTTTAAATAAATGAACTGAA
Source organism: Siphateles boraxobius (assembly GCF_051911475.1). Lineage (NCBI taxonomy): Eukaryota > Metazoa > Chordata > Actinopteri > Cypriniformes > Leuciscidae > Siphateles > Siphateles boraxobius. The sequence continues at coordinate 23,568,627 of NW_027509192.1, forward strand.
CTATCTATTCTAAGAATGCTTAAATCCTGAACGAAATGCATCATGGTTTCTACAAACTTATAAAGCGTTTTAAATTTTCCTTCCTTAAAAAAAAAGCATATATTTTATATACATTCAGAAAGTCTTCTTGTTTTGTGAAGTTACACACTAATCCGTCGGCTATCATTAAACATGACCACTGGATTTACAGAAATTATGATTTCCACTTTAAGAAGTGTTTTCTAAACATTGCATCATTGCATATCTAATCAACTGACGAACACATTAATTATTATTTGAATTATCACTCTATAAGTCATTTAAGCATGTATTGCGGTCTTTGAAAGGCTTTTGTCTTTCAAACACATTTTTACTATAATTTTTTATGATTTAATTACTAAATAGCATTTCATTAAACTCACAAATCCCTTCAGTTCCTTCCCTGATGTAATGCAATATTTAATGCACTTCATGTCAATTACAAAGAATGGAATATATTTTGTATCTCTTTGTATTTTATATTAATATGGTACAATATTATTCTATTCAATTCAATGGGATAGAAGAGTTTGGACAAAAGTAATCTAATAGTAATCCAAAAAGTAGTCAGATTACATTACATAAAATGTGTAATGCAATGCATTACATTACTAACTACAATTTTTGTCATGTAATTTGGAATCAGTAACAGATTACAATTCATAAGTAGTCTACTCAGCACTATATATATATATATATATATATATATATATATATATATATATAGGTGACAGTAAAACATACAATACTTAGCCAAGCACTTGTTTACAGTCATTGCTCTTTAACCCCGCCCCTGCTGTGATGTCATATTGTAAAAAGAATTTGAAAAGTCATTAGATATTCATGAGGTTCATACCATCCCATCTGATACCAGATCTAATAATATCTAAAATCACAGCATAGTACCGCCACTTCAGCTTTTTATGGTAATAACCAGTTTATAATAATAAATAATGACAAACGTCATGTGAGTCAAGTTAATTCAAAGAAAAGCTCATGCAGCATTTGTTTGGCGATCATACTTGCTTTAATATTCTATCTAATGCAGTGAATTAAGTGTAACAGTGAGATAGTGTGACAGTGTATGAAGAAAAAATATTGTGTGTGTGTGAGAGAGAGAAAGAGGCTGAGCACATAATGTTGGCAGTGACACACAGCGTGAACATACTGTGCTGGTTAAACAAACAGAGAGTGTGTTCACTGTGTCCTTTATTACACACACACACACGCACTCATGGTCTTATTATAGCACACAGGAAATATACCAAATATATCCTCACACTCACGGGAGTGTGTACCAGTGAGAGCTGGACAATCTGGCTTAGTTTTACGCCACACATGTCGAGCTAGCTATACAGACACCATCATCTTCTTTAATAATTACAGTTAAATCTGACATCAGAAAACAAGCTAAAATTGCATTATTTATTCATGTTTTTAAACATTATTACATCCTCAGTGCAGGTTTTCTCAGATGTATTTCCCTTATAGGGATAATTCTGTCCTGGAGTATGTGTGTCGAGCCTCTGTCTCGATCTGCGTGGAGACTGGGCTCTTTCTGGAGAACCCGTGGTGGACGTTCCCTCTCTGAAGAGGACGAGGTCATTCCCCTGTCTCTCCTAAACACTGATTGTCTTTCTTATCTGGTGTCTGATGTCTCTTTTATCAGGTTTGGCTGCAGAATTGCTTCACCAGTGAGTTGCAGCAGAATCCCGCTTTTCTAGTCATTGTTGTCAGTATCATATATTCTTTCTGTATCTGATAAATGTCGATTAGATGCAGGCCACATTTTTAAAGGACTCTAATGATTAGTTCATCTGTATTTATTCTTTGTCATGGATCACGAAAGGTGATGTTATGATGAATGTTCATGCTGCTCTTTTCCAACAATGCCACTTTATAGTGACCAGTGTTGAGGCTAACGCACCACATGTAATGCAAATGAGGTAATCAGATTACTTTTTCAAATGCAAGTTACTATGTTTTCCCCTGTATTGACTGACAGCTCTCCTGTCTTTTTGTTGAGAGGCGTTGTGTGTGAACATGCATTTACTCATCTCACTGACAAAAAAAAAAAAATCATTATTCCTCAAAATGAATAAAACTCAGGAAATGACGCAAACCTGCAATAATTAAATATTGTAATGCACTACTTTTAAAAGTAACTTTGCCCAACACTGATAGTGTAAAGCTCCTAAAACAACATTGGCAATACCATAAAAGTACTCACTTGTGGAAAAAGTGCACTCAATTGTATTGAATATGTACTTGTAGTGTACTTCAAAACCTAAAAGTGTGTGTGTGTGTGTGTGTGTGTGTGTGCGTGCGTGCTGTACTTGTGATACATGAGATGTGATATTAATGAAATGAAAGGCCTTTAAGTCGTCTTAAAGAGTTCACTTTCATTATTGTTTTTTAGTGGACTTAAAAGTACACTCTGTAATCATGTCAAATTACATTTATATACTATACTATACATACTATAAAGTACATTTTAAGATATTATGTTTTAATAATCAGTCGTCTTGTTTTAAAAAAAAGTACCTTATTTTGATGGCTGACTAACATTATAAAGCACAACATGATTAAGTACTTGATTCTAAATTTAAGTTTCCATATAAATTACATTATATTTTAGTTTACCATAAATGTGTGCCAGTACTTTTACCATATTTCAAATACAATAGATTTATTTATAAATTAACATTTAAAAATGTACTTGGGTCCTACTTAAAAAAAATATACTAAAATACATTGTTAATGTGAATTTAAACTATACTTTCATTTAAGTGCAGGTAACATGCAATAAGTGTCTGCATTCAGTTTGCACTCAAGTACATTATTTTAAAGTAGCCTATATTATCATGGTAGAAAGTTGTTGTTTTTTTCCTTTAGTATGCTAAAGTGCACTTCCTTTTAACATGGTATATGTTGACATGATCAAATTTAGTTTGCTATTCTTTACGAGACTCATTAGCCATTACCATTTGACATGGTTGGCAACAAACCTGGTGCGACATATTCTGAGGTGCCATACATCAAATTTGAACGCTGGTAAATTTCTAACTTTGTGTTTCAGTGAAGAAATAATATGAGAGTGAGTAAATGATTAACTATTCCTTTAAGTGTTTCATTTTAAGTTTGTTTGTGGCTTCTTAAACTGCAATGCTGTATTGCTATGTTGATGATCCAAAGGTCCATTATTCCCCAATAGCTGTCCTCCTTTTGCGCTTGTGTTTCTTATCATTTAAAGCGAGTCTCCAGTGTGACTGGAGCGAGTGTAAATCCACTGCACGTCTCGTATCAGTGTTACACGTGCATTTGTCTCTGTGGTTTCACTTGTGTAATTACTCGCTCATTCATGTGTCTTTACACGCCGCTTAACAGTGTGAAATTAACTGCACAAAATAGAAACACTATTAATTGTGTGGCCTTGCAGACGTACTTAAGCGGAGTTAAATGGAGGAAAAACGCTGTGAGTGAAACTGGGGAGTCCTGCGACGTGAAATTAGAGGAAATTGAAGGAGCTCTCGGTGGAGTTTAAAGAGACGGGAGGTTTATATAAGAGACCATCACTTGAACTGAGACATCGTTGCTTTCGTTTAGGTATATAAACATTATATACCTAGCAAAATATGAGGGAAAAAAGTTACAGCATTAGGTCGCAGGAGTCAGACTCTGTTCAGAGAGACATGAATAAAGGTGTTTTTTAAATTATTTTTTATATGCTTTATTTGAACAATCAGTTTACAGTGTGAAGCAACAAAATAAGAACACAACAATACGAATTAAGATTAACAAAAATATAAATAATAGTAAAAGAAAACACTTCACCAACATAGCACAAAACAAAAACATAACTATACGGTAAAATAAATGAGAATGGCAAAAAAAGAAAGAAAGAGGGCATTACTTAAAATAAATTTAAACATTAATAATTAAGGTAAAGAGTTTGTAGGTTGTGCAAATTGTACATGTTCTAAATGCTTTTGGGTGAAGAGAAGATGCAGTTGTAATCAAGTAATGCTTTAGACCTGAATAAAGGCCACGACAAACACACACCTAACACACACCTAATACACCTAATACACCTAACACACACCTAATACATCTAATACACCTAATAGACCTAATACACACACACCTAATACACCTAACACACCTAATACACACCTAATACACCTAACACACCTGACACACACCTAATACACCTAATACACCTGACACACACCTAATACATCTAATACACCTAACACACCTAATACACACACACCTAATACACACACACCTAATACATCTAATACACCTAACACACCTAATACACCTAACACACACCTAATACACCTAATACACCTAACACACACCTAATACATCTAATACACCTAACACACCTAACACACCTAATACACCTAACACACACCTAATACATCTAATACACCTAACACACACCTAATACATCTAATACACCTAACACACCTAATACACCTAACACACACCTAATACACCTAATACACCTAATACACCTAACACACACCTAATACATCTAATACACCTAACACACCTAACACACCTAATACACCTAACACACACCTAATACATCTAATACACCTAACACACACCTAATACACCTAATACACCTAACACACACCTAATACATCTAATACACCTAACACACCTAACCCTACACCTAATACACCTAACACACACCTAATACACCTGACACACCTAACACACACCTAATACACCTAACCCTACACCTAATACACCTGACACACCTAACACACACCTAATACACCTAACCCTACACCTAATACACCTGACACACCTAATACACCTGACACACACCTAATACACCTAACCCTACACCTAATACACCTGACACACCTAACACACACCTAATACACCTAACCCTACACCTAACACACCTAATACACCTAACACACACCTAATACATCTAATACACCTAACACACCTAACCCTACACCTAATACACCTAACACACACCTAATACACCTGACACACCTAACACACACCTAACACACCTAATACACTTAACACACCTAACACACCTGACACACCTGACACACCTAACACACACCTAATACACCTAACCCTACACCTAATACACCTGACACACCTAACACACACCTAATACACCTAACCCTACACCTAATACACCTGACACACCTAACACACACCTAATACACCTAACCCTACACCTAATACACCTGACACACCTAACACACACCTAACACACCTAATACACCTGACACACCTAACACACACCTAACACACCTAATACACTTAACACACCTAACACACCTGACACACCTGACACACCTAACACACCTAATACACCTGACACACCTAATACACTTAACACACACCTAATACATCTAATACACCTAATACACCTGACACACCTAACACACACCTAACACACCTAGCACACACCTAATACACCTAACACACACCTAATACATCTAATACACCTAACACACCTAACCCTACACCTAATACACCTGACACACCTAACACACACCTAACACACCTAATATACTTAACACACCTGACACACCTAATACACCTAACACACACCTAATACATCTAATACACCTAACACACCTAACCCTAACACCTAATACACCTGACACACCTAATACACCTAACCCTACACCTAATACACCTGACACACCTAACACACACCTGACACACCTGACACACCTGACACACCTAACACACCTGACACACCTGACACACCTAATACACCTAACACACACCTAACACACACCTAACACACCTAACCCACCTAACACACCTAACCCTACGCCTAATACACCTAACACACACCTAACCCCACACCTGACACACCTGACACACCTGACACACCTGATACACCTAACACACCTAATACACTTAATACACCTAACACACCTAATACACCTAACACACCTAACACACCTGACACACCTAACACACACCTAACACAAACCTAACCCTACACCTAATACACCTAACACACCTAACCCTACACCTAATACACCTAACACACCTAATATACTTAACACAGCTGACACACCTAATACATCTAATACACCTAACACACCTAACCCTACACCTAACACACCTAACCCTACACCTAATACACCTGACACACCTAACACACACCTAACACACCTGACACACCTGACACACCTAACACACCTAACACACCTGACACACCTGACACACCTAACACACCTAACACACCTAACACACCTAACACACCTAATACACCTGACACACCTAACACACACCTAACACACACCTAACACACCTAACACACCTAACACACCTAACCCTATGCCTAATACACCTAACACACACCTAACCCCACACCTGGCACACCTGACACACCTGATACACCTAACACACCTAACACTCCTAATACACTTAATACACCTAACACACCTAATACACCTAACACACCTAATACACCTGACACACCTAACACACCTAACACACCTAATACACCTAATACACCTGACACACCTAACACACCTAACACACACCTAATACACCTAACACACCAAATACACCTAACACACCTAATATACCTAATACACCTGACACACCTAACACACCTAATACACACCTAACACACCTAATACACCTGACACACCTAACACACACCTAATACACCTAACACACCTAACACACCAAATACACCTAACACACCTAATACACCTGACACACCTGACACACCTAGCACACCTAATACACCTGACACACCTAATACACCTAACACACCTAATACACCTGACACACCTAATACACCTAGCACACCTAATACACCTAACACACCTAATACACCTGACACACCTAATACACCTAGCACACCTAATACACCTAATACACCTAATACACCTAATACACCTGACACACCTAACCCTACACCTAATACACCTAATACACCTGACACACCTAATACACCTAGCACACCTAATACACCTGACACACCTAATACACCTAGCACACCTAATACACCTGACACACCTAATACACCTAACACACCTAATACACCTGACACACCTAATACACCTAGCACACCTAATACACCTAATACACCTGACACACCTAATACACCTAACACACCTAATACACCTGACACACCTAATACACCTGACACACCTAATACACCTAACACACCTAATACACCTGACACACCTAATACACCTAACACACCTAATACACCTAACACACCTAATACACCTGACACACCTAATACACCTGACACACCTAATACACCTAACACACCTAATACACCTGACACACCTAATACACCTAACACACCTAATACACCTGACACACCTAATACACCTAACACACCTAATACACCTGACACACCTAATACACCTGACACACCTAACCCTACACCTAATACACCTAATACACCTGACACACCTAATACACCTAGCACACCTAATACACCTGACACACCTAATACACCTGACACACCTAATACACCTGACACACCTAACCCTACACCTAATACACCTAATACACCTGACACACCTAATACACCTAGCACACCTAATACACCTGACACACCTAATACACCTGACACACCTAATACACCTAGCACACCTAATACACCTGACACACCTAATACACCTGACACACCTAATACACCTGACACACCTAATACACCTGACACACCTAATACACCTAACACACCTAATACACCTGACACACCTAATACACCTAGCACACCTAATACACCTAATACACCTGACACACCTAATACACCTAACACACCTAATACACCTGACACACCTGACACACCTAGCACACCTAATACACCTAACACACCTAATACACCTAATACACCTAATACACCTAATACACACCTAACACACCTAATACACCTAATACACCTGACACACCTAATACACCTAATACACCTAATACACCTAATACACACCTAACACACCTAATACACCTAATACACCTAACCCTACACCTAATACACCTAATACACCTAATACACCTAATACACCTAATACACCTAATACACCTGACACACCTAATACACACCTAATACACCTGACACACCTAATACACCTAATACACACCTAATACACCTAACACACACCTAATTCACAAGTCAATAGCAAATATTCTCTCTCGAAATAATACAGAAAGTCTCGAAATAATACAGAAATAATACAGAAAGTGTCTAAGTGTAATATCGGCATTCAAAACACTCATCTCTAGAACACACAGTTTGTCTAACAAATAATTACATGTATATATTTATGTTTACATACTTATTTTTACACTTTAACAAATGAAGTCTGAATCCCAGAGTTCTTCTTCAAAACTTGCTTGCTTTCCTGGATCACAGGGAGAAACGTCTGAGAAATGTAGGAATAGGTCAGTCAAAAATAGTGCATGTGTGCCTTTGAATAAAGAGACGCATAAACAAGAGGAAACGAGCTGTGAGCGTCACCTCGACCCTCTGCATACAAATATATTATATTATATATATTTATATATATTCACACTGAATAAAGATGATGCTCTGCATCCAAAGACTATAGAAGCATGTGTTCGAGAGACGCACACTTATTTAAATATGATGAATTATGAGCACTGACTCTGGGATTTGTTTCTTTGTATATGTATATTTGTGTGTGTGTGTGTGTGTGTGTGTGTGTGTGTGTGTGTGTGTGTGTGTGTGTGTGTGTGTGTGTGTGTGTGTGTGTGTGTGTGTGTGTGTGTGTGTGTGTGTGTGTGTATGAGTGTGTGTGTGTATGAGTGTGTGATTTAAGGAAAATAGGCGAGCAGAATTTCCCAGTTTTCCTCATCATAATCTACACAACAGTCACACTCAAAAGCCTATAGATATACAAATAGATGAGAACACGAACACACACACACACACACACACACACACACACACACACACACACACACACACACACACACACACACACACACACACACACACACAGAGCGAGAGAGAGCGAGGAATGGTATTGCTCAGAGTTTGATCTTATCTTAGCAGACTTCATGACATTCACAGTTAATTTTCATCTGCGGATCAAATTTGTCTAATTTGTAAGAATTGAAAAAAGAAATAAATATGACACTATATAAGACGTCATATTGAATGATGAAAAAATCTTGCGGTTGACGTCCAGTCTTTACGATGACACGCACTGTATAAACGTTGTAGATCACGTCATTTTCACAACTCTACTCTCAAAACTTTTTTGTCTATGGAAAGGTTGTTTCCGTCTGAGAGTCGTTTCATCAGCTGATCAGTTTTCGATTACAGGCTAAGATCTGCTGTTCACAGACACGAATATATTGCTGAATGCATATCTTAAATAATATGGTCTTGAAAGTATTCAGTGAGTTAATATTTCGATCTAATCTTTTTTGGGAAATCTGAGTACAGTAGTTGAGATCTTTTCTGAAACTCTAGGACATCTGAGGCTTCAAACGTCTCACATTTGTCTCTTTGCTCTCTGTGAGAAACGGCTGAAATATTAAGGATGTAATTTGTTATTTGTCTTTCCAGTGAAGCCAGAGACACTACTCAGTTATGTCTCGATACGCATCTTTGTCTCATATGTTTCTCCTAAACTTCCTTTAGAGAAATACACATTTTTATCTTTGAATATTTGAGCGCAGTAATTGCACAGTCTTTTTCTCACTTCTGTTTCTCTCGGGTTGCTCTTTTGTAGCTCAGGACACTTTCACTTACCTCTAATTTAATGCAACATTTGTTTTAGTTGTTCTTCTTAAAATAAATAGAAAGTTTTTGATATATTGTGTCCCAATAATGGTTGCAATCTCTTCTGAAGCTCCCGGAGACAGCCGTGAGATTAATGGAGCCGTTTCCTCAGTTATGTCTCATTTAATACAAAAAATGGTCTTACAATGTCTTTGAAAATTAATTTGAGTCACAGTTTGAGACATCGTTGAGATCTGAAATGTGAAACTACTGGAGTCTTTTCCTCAGGAACAAGAGAAAGGTCTTTGTTCACGACCCAGTGCGGTTGTTAAGTCTTTCGCTGGTTTGATGTGAGCTTTGATTTGCTCACAGGAGACGTTTCTCCGTCAGTGGTGTGTGTTTTCATATCAGAGATGCGCACTGAACACACACGGCTACAGAAATACAAGTGTTATCCGATTAGCCGTCTGTTTAAACAAGCTCTCCATCAGTAAATCAGCTCGGAGTATCTCGCACTGATTCTAATTAAACCCCTGAATTAAATTAGCATCTCATCTGCATATAGCAGGTATAACGAGCATCATTTACAGTCACATGACTTCCTGAAGCAGCACTGCTGGGACGCGTCCTCGCGCGAGGATCGTTTAGGGAACGCCGATCCCATTATTTCCGGAATAAGTTCGGATGGATGTTTTTATTTGCGTGCGGGTGAATGGGACAAGGCTTTGGATTTGAAATTAGAGGAATAAACCTTGTTGTATTCCTGATTGCAGGCATAATCTGAAGGCAACTAAACTGTACTTTTAGCATGAAGGATGATGACCGTCACATGATGTTTTTGTACTTTAGATACAATTTCATATTCCAAACAAAGCTAATTCTTCTCTGAGTGACAACATGCCCCACCTTCAGATCAATGTGTTAAATTAACTGTTTTTTTTTCTTGCCAATAACTGTGATGACGGAAAATTAAATGTTTTTATAGTTAAATCTGCACTATGTAACTTTTTCCACCGCTAGAGGGTGTACATTCAAAACAACAAGCACGGCGTAGCTTGATGCATATACACGACATTCAAACAATAACCCTAACACTAGTTGTCTGTCAGTAAAGGAATCCAAGCAATCTCTCGCCTGTCTATTAAAACACACGCAAGATCGGCGTCTCTGTCTAGTGGAAGTTTGTCACGAAGTTCTCTCCATTTAGGAAATGCCACACCGATGTTGATCCTGGTTTTATTTCTCTTCTTGTCCCAAAATCTTCTTGGGTCGTTGGGTTGACCCCGTACGTTTACGTTTACTTTGTCGACAGAACCAGCTGCAAGCGGTGAAGAATAATTATGTTCCATAACGACTGCGCGAAACAAGCTAGTTGCTTGATAGACGCTACAACTACAACTTGTCCACGAGACTATGTTGCCATGGTTTCTACTGCAGTAGAGGCGGTAACCAAGGGTAACGCGGATATGACTTGGCGACTCCCTCACAACTGCTCACACAGCCCCTTCTACTTGGTTAAAATCGCAATTTTCTCACGATTTACAAATAGTTGGAAACATTTGGGATATTGTACGTAATCAACTGAACAAAATATATAACACTGGCCTAGAGCTTTTTGGATATTTTACTTACATAGTGCACCTTTAAGACTTGTTTACACTCAAATAGAGAAAAAAAAGGTGTAACAACTAGCTCTAGTCTCATTTTTTATTTGATTTCTTTAAATTTTTCTTTAAATAAATTTGGACAACTTTTAAATAGTTTACATAATTATAATTGCTAATGTTTGATGCGCTACTGTTTAGGTTAAGAGTAAAACTGCCTGAGCAAACGCCTCTAGAAACCTGAGACACACCGTATAAGACAGAGCTAAAGTGCTGACATTAAGTGTGTGTGTGTGTGTGTGTGTGTGTGTGTGTACGGTTTCCTCTGCTGGCATTAATACAGAACACAATTAGCTTACTCTCCCCTTTTCTGCTTAGGCAATAGTGAGGGACACCTCAGAGGGCCTGACAGAGCTGAGTGAGGCCCCCAGACAACACACACACACACACACACACACACACACACACACACACACACACACACACACACACACACACACACACACACACACAGACACACACACACACACACACACACACACACACACTCACTCACTCACTCACTCACTCACTCATAGACACATACACACATACACAATCTCTCTCTCTCTCTCTCTCTCTCTCTCACACACACACACACACACACAATTAAAAGATGCGCACTCTGCGAGTTTCCTGCTATCCTCATATTCAGACGTTCAATATTAACTTCACTCAGTCCATGATCGATACTCATTTGCATATTAATCAATTTATCATTTGCATATTCATCAAATGATATATTTGGAAATCTCCTTATTTTCCTTTGACAGTAAAGGCCACGACAGTTTCAAGTATTGCTAGTTTTCATCACGTCATTGACAAAACAGCACCATAATATTATGGTTTTTAGACACTGTCAAATTGGTAATATAATTTTTTTAATAGATTTTTTTACATAAACTCCATGTTTTATGACATGTTCCATGGTAATTACAGTGGTTTTAGATATTTGTGGAAACACATTGGATTTTGTGTACGTGCCACATTGCCATATGCCATACTATGCCATATTTTTTGAACCCATACCATAATACCAAGATTTTTTTTCCTAACATTTTCTTTGGGATACCAGTGTAGCACATTAATATGACAATCATACAGTACCACGGTATACATCAATGTACCATGGTATTACCATCTGTAACCATGGACCCCACAGCAGAATTTTGAAAGGGTGGTTAACCTCACACACTCGTGATTGATTATCACACACATGAATATTCATTTCAGATTACACACAACGACAGACAAGGACTCATTGACCTTGCTCTGGAATAACACTGTACTGTTGTGCGCACTGTTCACTATGCTCAGCATAAGTAAGTGTCATATATGTGATCTATAGGTGTGTGTGTGTGTGTGTGTGTTCTGCACTCTGCAACTGAAGAGCACTTTGGCTCAGACAGTGCACCAGACAAGAGCATCATGAGTGAGTATACGTGTGTGTGTGTGTGTGTGTGTGTGTGTGTGTGTGTGTGTGTGTGTGTGTGTGTGTGTGTGTGTGTGTGTGTGTGTGTGTGTGTGTGTGTGTGTGTGTTTCTGTGTGTGTGCGCCGAGGGACTTTGAAACAGCGGTGAGGGAGTTTGATCCTTGGAAACATGGGAAATGGACTTTCCTTTAGAGCTTTTACTGTAATTGTTTGGGGGTAAAGCAAGTCCTCTCCTCAACAGATGGCGGATATCACTTTTAATCAAATATGGACACCTCTTCGTAATAAATCACATCCACGCAATAGCAGTTTCCTTTCTGAAAGCTCCGACTGTTGGGCACCGGATGAAGGAGGACCGGGAAAGTGAAGTAGTTGTCAAACACACGACAGCAAGAACTGTGAGAATCTGTGAGGAACTTTCTCCGATGTTCTAGCTCTGTTTGCAGCAAAAGCTCAAAGTGTGCTTCAGACACTAGCGTATGCTTACAGCCTTCCCAAGTGTAGTGTACTTCACTTTATAGTGTGCATGAACACGTGCGCAGTAAAAAGATTCATCCTTGTCCAGAGTCTGCGCTGTTTGTCTCCAGACGTTATGAGGGATGCAAATGTCTTTGTGCTCTTTTAAATTAGAGTGATCAAACTATCATAACTATGATCAAAGTGACAGCCTTTTCTTCGCTATTGTGCCGTATGTCCGAATGAAATGCTTCAGGAACAAGAACAAATGTGGGCAGGGCTTGATTTTGTCTCTGGGGAATTGATTGGATGGTTGTGGTTTGCTATTGGCTGATCTCATGTGAGTGACAGGTTATAGCCCCGCCCTCATCATCAGAGAAGAGATGCTGCAAGAGGGAGTTCATTTGATTAAAGATTTCACAAAATGGACAATTCTTGTTTAGTTTTTTGTTGTTGTTGTTGTTTTTGTGGAATATTGCAGTTTATTATAAATAATTTATCTGTGCACATCAATATTGTATACTGGTAATCTTGAATCCTGGTCATCTCTTCTCTTCTGATGATGATGATGTGGGTGGGGTAACCTGTCTCTCACATGAGATCAGCCAATAGCAAACCACAACCATTCAATCATCCAATCAATTCCCCACAGATGCAACATATTTAAAAATATTACAACATATATAACTTTATAAACTCAGTCTGTGGATCATTTTTGGTGTAAGTGAATTGTGATTGTCAAAACATTTGGTAACTAAACAGAATTTTATTAAGTTTAGTGACAATATGTTACAATGTTTACATGGTACAATGACTGGTAGGCTACTGTTTTTATTATTGCTTGATCTTGTGATTTGATTTGATCTTGATTCAATATCGATTCATTTGGATAAATATTAGATACAGTAGATGCATGTTAATTTTTCTCAAGAAAAAAATATCTTGCCTGATGCTGTAAACATACAGAGAGCCCTGTCAGCTGGTATTATTATTATTAAAGGTTAAAAATAACAACTCAAATTAAATATAATTTGGTTTTTACTAGGCTATAATAACAACAACGTTACAATATTTAAATGATATAAGTAAAAATATAGAAAGTATTTAATATAGTGCACATATTTAGCAAAATACTATACAGAATCTGAGTGCTGATGATTTGTTTCGTATGAAAAGTAACTGCTCTGTCTAGCGTTAGTCTGTCAGTGTCCTCTGCTTCTCTGGTGAGAAAGTGTGTGTGTGTCGTGAGAGTGTGTGTGTGTGTCTCCCGCTGAGTGAGTGAGAGTTGCAGTCCTGCTCTCTCTGCTCAGTGTCCGTGAGCTCGCGTCATCTTCTCCCGTTCTCCGCGCTGCACTCCGGAGAAACTCACAGCGCCACGGCCTGAACTGAAGCCGACTGCTCTTGTTTTTATTAGCGGTGTAGAAGATGTGCAAACAGCTCTCAGTCTCAGAGAGAATGGCTTGTCATGTCCAAACAAACATGCATTTATTTATTTCATAAAATCACGGCATTTTGCGTCTTATAATCGCATAGGCTTGACACCGCGATTGTGATTGCGAGATGATTAATCGTGCAGCATATGTTTCTAAGTATACTCTTACCATTTTCTGTTTTCTTTGAAGGACTCATATGATATCGCCTAACAGTTTGTAAGGTAACTGTGAATGTTGTACTCCACCTCTTGGACGTCCTGTGACGCTGTGAAACGCGCCTGGATGGGCCGCTCACGAGCGCTCCCAACAGAGTAACTGTGTGATAGAAGAGCACACACACTTCTTACTGGTGACAGAGTAATCTGGGCTGGGAGAGTTATAGTTATGAACCTGTCCGCTCTTCAGCGCTCTTGTTTAAAACAAGCTTGTGAAACACTGGGGTTACACACACACACACACACACACACACACACACACACACACACACACACGGACGCACACACACAAACACACACAGATGTTAACTGTAGTGTAGAGCTGCACGATTCTGGGTAAATAGAGAATCACGATTTGTTTGTTTCTAACAGAAATCACGATTCACGAACAACACAACTAACCAAAATAACACGTAATTTACCACAGGTTGTGACAAAATGTTTAATGATGCAGTCGATTTAAAATGTTTAATTAATTTGAATGGAATTATTTTTTAAAAATCGGTTTGAGCGAATAATTCAATGACTCACTCATAAAGGCTGCACTTGTTTCATTACTGGATGAAGCAGTTTTCTTAAACGAATATCTTGAATGAATGATTCAATTGGATATATTTTTAAGTCACCTGTACCACCTAGTGGTGATGTAATGGATGTAATCTTTATTTCAAGGGTCACATGATTAATTTAATAGAAATTTAAACTGTAATACATTTTCATTTAATAACAATTAACATGTATTACGAGTTAGAAAACATTCAGTTTGTAATTAAGTATATTATTTATGTATTTTAAAATTATTAACTTTTTTTTTTTTGCATATTCATAGAACCGCGTTTACTAAATGAGGCAAGGGTGTAGAGTTATATTCAAGATATTTTACGGCATGACGAATTGTTTTCAAGGAAAAAGCGTTTAAATATGTCATTTTTATGATCAAAGATGAGTTTTAGGAAATAAAATGATCGACTACAGGGCGACTTCAAGAGTATTTTTTTCTCAAGGGAAAAAAATTGAGATATTGGAGAGATCTCGTTTGTGATTTTTCTTTATTTTGACTCCTAAAAGAAAGTATTATTGTTCAGAAGTCGCTCTTTCTCAGCTCAGGAGACTCTGATCTCAGTTGTAAAACATCCAAGAAGCAGAAAACTTCAACAAAGAGCAGAAGTCTCAACTTTATCTAATTTCTGTCTAGCAGAAACCATTCAGATTTGATGTAAAGACACAAACGGCAGGTGTGTGTTGCTGTGCTCATATCAAACCGCACGCCTGCTGTGATTATTGCGCTGATCAAACACAGGGATGGCAGTTTCCTACACGATATCAACACACACACACACACACACACACACACACACACACACACACACACACACACACACACACACACACACACACAAAGCCCCTGAAGCCTCTGATGAATAACCCCCTGTCATCTGCTCACCCGTGTGGCCAGAGCCGCTTCCGCTGCTGCTCACCAGCTGACCTTCCTCATCACACACACACACGTCCTCACCACACACACACACGTCCTCACCACACACACACACACACACACACACACACACACACACACACACACACACACACACACACACACACACACACACACACACACGTCGCTCTCACTCACACTGCATTAAATATTCATGCAGAAACACACAGAGTGACTACTCTATCCCTTGCTTCCTCACTGTCTCGTCTCTTCCTGTGTGTGTGTGTGTGTGTGTGTGTGTGTGTGTGTGTGTGTGTGTGTGTGTGTGTGTGTGTGTGTGTGTGTGTGTGTGTGTGTGTGTGTGTGTGTGTGTGTGTGTGTGTGTGTGTGTGTGTAGTCTCGGCTGCAGGTACTCTGCGTGTCTAACATCGGCCGTGACTATATCCGCACGATCATGGGTAATTGTGTGTTTAGAGCGTCTGCTGTTGGATAAAACACACGAAGGCCTGCCGGTCACTCAGCGTTCACATGTGAGCTCGTAATCTGGGTCATTTAGCTTTCGGACACATGAGCCTGTTTGTTTGCTCTGTGGATCTCAATGAGGATGTTGTTTGCAGAGCATGAGGTTTCCAGCACTGGTCACAATAGCTATTATAATGTGATATATGATGGTAAATAACGTGATGATCTAAAGAGATTTACAAGAGAGACAATAATTCTATAATAATAATAAAGATAACTTTTTAAATGCCAGTGTCGCCTTTTTTTCGCCTTCATTCGCCATTGGCTTTTGGCTTGCTTAGGGACATTTAACATTTAATTTTGAATTTAACAATACTATTACAACTTTACTTTCCTGTTATCTCTGTAAAGCTGCTTTGAAACAATTTGTATTGTAAAAGCGCTATATAAATAAAGGTGACTTGACTTGACTTAAATTACCGGCTGTGTTCCACTGAGAACCTTGAACATCCATGGAATCTCTCCAGATTCTGTAGTGTGGAAAAAGGTTCTTTAGATTTTTTGTTCTTCACACTAAGAAAAAAATGGTTCAAGTCCCCCTGTAGTCAATAATTGTATTCATAAAAATTACACAAAAAATGTCCTTGAAAAAAATGTTTTTATGCCTTAAAATATCTCTACATCCTTGCCTCATTTATTATGCGCGGTTCTATGAATATGCGAACTAGCCCCGCCTCCACTCACTCACTCACTCAGAGATCCACTCGTTGACGATCACACGTTGATCTGATTGGTTACAAGGTAGTTTGTGACGTCAGAAACACCAGCGATTTCAAACCGTGTTTTTGAGACTGTCTTTGGTTCACTGCAGTTTTAAGCAGAAAATACTCAGCAATGCTGTCGACTTATGAATTTACACATGGTTTGTCTTAAAGCATATTAAAAACACCACATAGACATATAAACAACATTAAAAGCTGGATTTTCAACACAGGGGGACTTTAAGAGCTGATCAATAAAAGCTTTGGAGAAGCAGAAATTGTTCTAATATGGTATCGCTGCAAAAAAAAAAAATAATGAAAAAAAAAATATTTTTTAAGAATGTACTTTTGTGTTAAATACTGTGTTATTATTATTATACTGTGATCTAAAGTTACATTTGGTAGCTTTTTTCTTTATCAAACACAAATGTTAGCTGGTAAGTGAGTATGTCTGCGTTCTGTGTTGTTTCAGACATAATGGATGACAGAGTCGTGAAAAAAGGGAAAAGCGAAGCGTGTCGTAACTGCCTGATGCTGATGCTAGTCAGAAGACCTCAGTTATCACAGCTGCTGTAAACATCTGTGGACTCCACCAATATGGCCAAAACATCTGGCCTTCTGTAGCGTTCTTTATCATATTTCTATAATCCGTCTTTCATAATTAAACCTGTGGGAATGAAGGAACCCCACTGTGTGTTCATGGACTTTGAGAGGTAATGATGCTGGACAAGTGACTTAATATCACTCAAGAGCGGTAATCACGCTCAAACGAGCAATTCAAATATTCGAATATTAAATATGTCATTAATATTGTTATATGGCAGTATTCGTAAAAAAAAAACATTTCTCTCAACATCATGAGAACTTGTTTCAAATATTAGTAATGTTGTAAGCATGTTCTTTAAATGTTTCAGCATCTAACTAACTTTCTGTGTTAAAAAGTGAAAATTTGACTTCTTTTGTAGACAAGAAAAATTATATTTTGAAAAATGTCTATTTTTTTTATTTGTCCATAAAAAAAAAATCAGTCACCAAAATATAGCCTACCAATAAATAAACACACTTCTGTATTTATTTTGTATTGCGTTTCTAAAGTGTCTGCTGTAAAAATCGCCTCCACAACACTGATATTTTTATCATGTTGTTTTGGGTGCTTAAACGAGAAATTAAAATGATTTAATATGGCTATATGGCAGCTGTTCCTCAGACAACATAAAAACACTTCTCTCAACTCCATGAGGACTTCTTTCAAATATTAATGATGTTATAAGAATGTGCTATAAATGTTTTTTTTTTAATCTTAGCATCTACATAAAATAACTTTCCCTGTTAAAAAGTGAACGTTTTAATTCCACAAACCTGACTTCTTTTGTAGAACCAGAAAGAGAATATATCAAAAATGTCTCATTTGATTTATTAGTCCTTAAAATGAAAATCAGTCACAATATACCAATAAATAAACACACTTCTGTATTTGTTTTATATTGCATTTCTAAACTATCTGCTGTAAAAATCTCTGATATCTCTCTGCTTTTGTCTTGGGTGCTCAGTGTGAGACTGTCCTGTTATCCTCATCCCAGGGGATGTTCCTCGTCTCCCGTGCCTCTTTTATCTGTCTGCTCTCTGAAGTGCTGCTTCAGCCACGGGACGGGGTGAGGGTCTCCTGAAACCCTCCACGCTGTGTGATATCTGCAGCTCGGGGTTTGTTGTGGTTTACAGAAGAGTCTTATACGAGAGCACAGTCATATCTCCAGCTCACAGATAGCGGCGGTTTGTTTCCTCTTACGCATTATTCCTTAAGAGGAATCAACACCGCCACCACAAGACAAGTACACCGGCGATGATGACGTGTGTGTGTGTGTGTGTGTGTGTGAAGTTTAACCCATACGAAAGCAAATCACAAAGAGCATTGCTAGTATTTCTCCTGGGCAGCAATGAGGTTAAATGGAGAACGAATGGAGACTTTGATGAAGTTTTCGGCATGGATTTTAATCCAGAGAAAAAGACTTTCCCCTTGATAGTTTCAGATGTCTCAGATTTATCCGTTTCATTTATTTATTTTTCTACCAAGGAATCACTTGGAAATGTCAAATTACAGAAGTAAAATGGGTTGTGAATATTTCAACCCAGCTGACAAACTGATGTTCTTAAAACGTTGTGGGAACAGAGATAGTCAATGTTTCTTAAACGTTGATTTGAAAGCTATTTAAAAGGTTACGATGATGATGAAAAATCTCCTAACCTTATTTTTTACTAACGATATAACATTCTTTGAACGTTTATTTGTATTATTCCAAGAAGAGGAGGTTTAGCGTTAACATTCATCAAGTTCTCCGGGGAATGTCTCTCAATGTAATGAGAACGTTTTATAAATGTTACGCATCTTAACATTGACATAACCTTTACAAAACATTAGTGGAAGTTGTGGAAACGTTCCCTGTTACCCAGCTAACAAAAATATGTTTTCTAGCGTTTTACTAACATTCCCAGTAAATTGTTTAAAAATTCGCGTTTTTTTCAAATTTATATCCCTTTTCAAACATGAGAACTTTTGTAATTACAATTTTTTTAATGTTCTCTGAAA
This sequence comes from Siphateles boraxobius, assembly GCF_051911475.1. Classification (NCBI taxonomy): domain Eukaryota; kingdom Metazoa; phylum Chordata; class Actinopteri; order Cypriniformes; family Leuciscidae; genus Siphateles; species Siphateles boraxobius. The sequence continues at coordinate 23,588,790 of NW_027509192.1, forward strand.
ATTCTGAAACAAGTAGCACTAATATATTTGAACGTCCAAAATATATTGTTTCAGGAAAAACAAAACAATTTTCGTGCCAATGTTTTAAGAGCAGTATTAAAGACCCGATGGCTTTGAACAAACGTTTTTCTAGTAACATTAATAGAACATTAATCTCTCATAACGTTGAGAGAACCTTTCCAGAAGAGAACGTTCTTTGTTAGCTGGGAAAAATCCGATCAAAAATGAAAATGTTATTCCAAACCTGTATGACTGCTTTTCTGGAACAAAAACAGGATATTTTGAAAAAAAAAATATATGTTGTTGTTGTTGTTTTTTTTTGTCCATGGACCAAAGTCAATGGGCTCCAAAAAAAAAAATGTGTACATATATATTTATAGTCATAGAGGTTTAGATTAAATGATGACAGAATTTTACATTGTAGGTGAAATACCCCTTTAAATGTAGATAAAGCAATTTTAACCGCATCTCCTGAGCTTCGAAAGAGCAACCATTGAGCAATAAAATATTCCTCAGAGTATATCCAGAGTTTATACATAATGCACTTATTTCCAGGGCCCAACAAACACCGAGGCCGAGCGGATAGTGTGTGTAATTGCAAACACCTCGGCTTTAGCTTCAGCTCCGCTTCATGTCGCTCGTCTCTAATTAGCGCGAGCGGAGGAAGGGTAATTTATAGAGGGACGAGTCCCTTTGTTAGGATAACACACTGCAGGTCTCTGGAGGAAAACAGTGTGTGTTCGAGTGTGTCCTCCACCTGAACTGACCCGAGGACACGTGCTTGAGAAACATCTACACCTCAGATCAAGCTGATCGATGTTTGAATCCATAAACTTTCTTTTCTCAGGATGTTATGAGACATCAGTCATCATTCTCATGCAGGTGTTCATCGGGCGAGCGGCTCCCTGTAGTGCGCTCTGTATCGAGCAGCCGCTGCTTTAAAGCGTAAGCTGGGTATCGGTGTTTCGCTCTGCAGGAATACAATATTCCAATGCTTCCTTTAATCCAAATGTTTAGACACACACATCAGCTGGTCTTAAATCTGCGCTCAAGGTGGTCTGTAACACTGGGAGAGCGATATCTGTTAGCATTCACGCTTTAATGTCTGTTGTCTGGAAAAGCGGCTTCCTAGACGTCATAAACTGCACATACACACTCTGCACAGGATGATCAAACAGGAGTGTTTCCCGTACAACGCCGTAACTCGCTGCTTCACTATCATAGTACGATGCAGTCTTGAAGAAATCAACTATGGTCACGACTGTTTCCCGAAACCATGTTGTCGCAAATTGGTCGTTCAGCCACGTTAGTTAATGATGTCACGCAGGAGTGGAGTAATAACTACTTTTAATGATTGGTTTGAGATCGAATTAATGCGAGATGTTTTGCTATAAATTACAGACATTTAATTACGGACTATTTCAAATTTTTCTCAGTTGTTTTGCTGTATTTCCAGATTCAATCACAGGCTTGTTCTTGCGCACTAGAGCACGTTCACACATGCACACTCTTCAAAAACGACGCTTTAAATCTCTCGACAAACTTAAAGATGTAAATGATAGTTGTATGTATTCTAAATAAAAGATATCGATTGCACTGAATGTCAGCTTGCTCATTTTGCTCAAGATCAGGATTTATTGAGTCCACGTGATGCAAACAAGAAACTCTTCTTCTCACCACAGGAGAGCTGTCGTTACAAACATGCAAATGTTCGTTGGAACGATGCTTTCGGGAAACACAGACTCGTTGAACTGCTGATAACGACAGAACTTGTGAACATAGTTGGCTAACGATGCTTTCGAGGAAACGCAGCCCAGAACAGTTTGTCATTAGCATGTTGCTCAGCTAAAGCTCAATATATAGCCAGTTTTGTGCAGAACACTTAGCAGAACACATAGTCTTTCAGTGAAGGCATGTTTTCGAGCAGATGCTCGACGCGTGCGCACTAGAAAGTTTCATCTTCGTTCAGTGTCTGCACTCTTTCTCTCCAGAAGTTATGAGCGTTTAAAAGGGGTTTGTAGTCTTTTAATCTAGAGTTGTGTGAGCTCTGTGGGTGTTGGTTGTTGTTCTTCCGTGTCTACCTTTTTTTTTTTTTTGACAAACTAGGTTGTGCGAGTCAATCGTACAGAGTTTGCAGGGTTAAAAAAGTGTGCACTTTAAAGTTAGCCGCATATCATGCTGATAGCCAAACTCTTGTATGTAAACTTGCAGATCATTTGGGCTTAATGTTGCGACACCCTAACAAGTAAACATGCTTTTGCTCTGAATGTCAGCTTGCTCATTTTGCTCAAGATCAGGATATATTGTACTGTAATTTAAGTTTAATTATGATCAAAATTGGTTTTTGATCATCTTTTTTTGCAATGCATTATGGGATCAGCTAATAAAGGAAAGTTGCAATTCAAAGGCCCGTTTACACCGAGGATGATAACTATAACTACAGATTTTAAATAATCAATCTTAATATATGAGAATAGGGGAACCACTACTAAGATAATATCAACAAAGAGGTATGATATCACTGGAAACACAATAAACAATAACGATTCAACTCTGACAGCCAATCAGAATCCGCTCTGCGTTTAAAGCGACAGACGACAAAACTGCAGTTTATGATAACCAGAACATTATCAAGCATTACTGTGGATAAGGGGTGTAGGAAAATATTGATACGCGTAAATATCACGATATTATGTTTGGAGATACTGTATAGATTGTCAAACACTGTATCGATATTGATGTGTGTTATTTACTATGGTGTGTTCTTTATGCCCGTTTTTGCAATTAGATACTCTTCCTAAAGAAAAGAAATATCCCCTTTCTTACAGTATCGCAATACAGAGATATATGTATCGTATCACCAGATCATTGGTGATAAACAGCCCGAGTATGGATGCTAATGTAGTTATTATTTTTTTTCTAGACTTAAGGCTAGAAAATGGTTATGAAAAACTAAATAATGACTTTATGGTACAAGAAATTTTGACTGGAAAAAGGTTACA